>NW_015163696.1:93667-133672 GCF_001447785.1 Gekko japonicus | reverse complement strand
GCTGATTAGCACATTAAGCCGCATTCCCATGTTACCAGCGGTGTGGTCATCCAGCCACACCCACCTTTTGCTTGTTATTCTGTTTACCTTGTTTGTGGTCAAAACCCAGGGCTTTTCTTGTAGCAGGAACTCCTTTGCATGTTAGGCCACACACCCCTAACGTAGCCAATCCTAATGAGTTTCTGCTGTTGGGTGTGGCCTACTATGCTCATGAGTTCCTGCTGGGCGTGGCCAACTCGGGAGCCAGCCGGAACTCCATTCCTGTGCGTTCCTGCCCAAATTCTTTCCCTGCCAAAGTGTACTGTCACGTTACAGAGCAACTTCGTAAAGAAAGTGAGGGGAAGGGGGGGGTATAGGCATCAGGGGCCTTGTGAGCAAACATTCTACTTTGTGAGCTATTGGTATTAAAGTTGTGAGCGAGCGATTTGGCTGCTGCATAAATTAGTTTGCTCTGGAGCCATCCTCCCTGAGATAAGACAAAAATGTGTGAGCCGGAGGCTAAAAAGCTGTGAGCTAGCTCACACTAACTCAGCTTAGAGGGAACATTGATCAGGGGTCACAGGAAAATTGCATTTGCATTTATACTTTTGTGCAGGAGTGACAGGAAATGGGGGGAGGAGTGAGGCTTGGGGGGCGGGGGGGGCTGGGTGCCGTTCCTGCCCTGGGAGTGCTGCACATTCTGTCTCTCTCTCTCACACACACTCACACACCGGATGCAACCTACAATACTGAAAGGAATTTAATCTGGACTGTGGAATGTTAACAGGCCGCTAAAGAGAGTCTTTCTATCAATGTATAGCATTTGGGAATCGTTATGAACTCAGTACTGTTTATACTGAGGCTTTGGTTATATGCTTCAATAAATAATCAGCTGATAAACGCCGAACGATCCATTGCCAGTCTTAACCGCAGGCTTTTTGGGGATGAGGAAGAGAAACCGGGCCTCCTGGATTTGGGATGGGAAGAGAACGGAGACAGGGTTGGGTGAAAAGATCTCAAAGGCCCTTATCCCCTTTAGGGATACTCTAGGGCAGTGGTGGCAAACCTATGGCACGGGTGCCAGAGGTGGCACTCAGAGCCCTCTCGTAGGACCCTCTCTTGGGGCACGCATGCCATCGCCCCAGCCAGGCCCAGACCATCATTAAAGTGTCGAATTCTCTGCCAAATAATTTTAAGTAAATGAAAGCATTTGGGATTGCTTTCCTTACTTTGTTTGGATCATCTTAAGTTAATGTATGAGTTGTTTTTTCTAAAGTAAAACCTCAGTATTCAGGTTAAATTGCCGTGTTGGCACTTCGCGATAAATAAGTGGGTTTTGGGTCGCAGTTTGGGCACTCGGTCTCTAAAAGGTTCGCCATCACTACTCTAGAGTTTGCATCCGATGCAGCGTTTCCAGGGACAATACAAATTCTGCCAGCAGAAGGCAACTTTCTGCCTCTCCTGGGAGGCGCTGAGAAAGCTGCCCTCTGCAAGTAGAAGAGCCCTGCTGGATCAGACCAGCTGTCCATCTAGTCCAGCGTCCTGTCTCACACAGTGGCTGACCAGCCCTTTGGAGGGCCACCAACAGGGCACAGAGGATGAGGCCTTCCCCTGATGTTGCCTCCTGGCACTGGGATTTAGAGCTTGCCTGCCTCTGAAAGTGGAGGCTCCCTATGGTCACCGTCCCAGTAGCCACTGATAGACCTGTCCTCCGTAAAAATTATACCATCCATGAAATCTCTGCACTGGACCCGAACCCAACTTCCTTCTCCCTAAATTTTCATTTTTTTTAAAAAAACTAAGTATAGGTGGTGATTCCTGTATAACCAGACATAAAATGGAAGTTAGGTGTGAGTAGATTAACACTGTAAACAAAATTACTCTGAAAACAGGCCATCAAATGTTATACAGCTCTCTATTAAAGATTTTCCAATGTGAATTATACAACACCAGACCACGGCTGTTGCTCAGATGTGTATAAATTTATACGAATACACTGAATGTGAGAAATCACCCAGGGTTGGGTGAAAAGATCTCAAAGGCCCTTATCCCCTTTAGGGATACTCTAGGGCTTCCATCCGATGGAGCATTTCCAGGGACAATACAAATTCTGCCAGCAGAAGGCAACTTTCTGCCTCTCCTGGGAGGCGCTGAGAAAGCTGCCTTCTGCAAGTAGAACCTAAGAAGAGCCCTGCTGGATCAGACCAGTGAGGGTCCATCTAGTC
The DNA here is from genome assembly GCF_001447785.1 of Gekko japonicus. Classification (NCBI taxonomy): domain Eukaryota; kingdom Metazoa; phylum Chordata; class Lepidosauria; order Squamata; family Gekkonidae; genus Gekko; species Gekko japonicus. The sequence goes on along the minus strand of NW_015163696.1, from coordinate 131,468 downwards.
CAGCGTCCTGTCTCACACAGTAGCTGACCAGCCCTTTGGAGGGCCACCAACAGGGCACAGAGACCAAGGCCTTCCCCTGATGTTGCCTCCTGGCACTGGGATTTAGAGCTTGCCTGCCGCTGAAGGTGGAGGCTCCCTATGGTCACCCAGTAGCCACTGATAGACCTGTCCTCCGTAGAAATTATACCATCCATTAAATCTCTGCACTGGACCCAAACCCAGCTTCCTTCTCCCTAAATTTTCAGATTTTTTTTTTAACTAAGTATATGCGGTGATAAAAGGAAAGTTAGGTGTGAGTAGATAAACACTGTAAACAAAATGACTCTGAAAACAGGCCATCAAATGTTATAAAGCTCTCTATTAAAGATTTTCCAACGTGAATTATACAACACCAGACCACGGCTGTTGCTCAGGTGTGTATAAATGTATACGAATACACTGAATGTTTCTACGTCTCTGGAGCCATCCTTCCTGAGCTGAGACAAAAATGTGTGAGCTGGAGGCTAAAAAACTGTGAGCTAGCTCACACTAACTCAGCTTAGAGGGAACACTGGTCTCTTGCCTCGAAAACCCTGCGGGGGTTTCCGTAAGTCAGCTGCACCTTGATCGCACTTTTCACCATGAGGATTTACAAGCATTTTGTAAAATATTAATATAACGTCATAACTGTAAATTTAAATATATCATTGTGTTTGGGTTTAGGGTTCTGCCATTTCCGACTGACAAACGTCCCCCTACCACAAACTCTGTGGCTATGGCAGCTGGAATGAAACCAACATCTGGGTCCGTCCATCCCCCCACTTACTGGAAAGTCATTGGTCCGGCTTCTAGGGAGCACCTCGTTGGCGAATGTTCCCCAAGTTTCCGGAAAAGCTGTTTGGCTTGGTTGTGATATTCCTGGAAGTTCCGGTTTGACTGTGGAGGAGAGAGGAGATTTAAGCTGCTTTGCCGTTTGTCAGCTTGACAGGGAGCTCTAGAACTCAAGACGCTTGCATGTGCTTCAGGTGAAAGAAAGTGGCCCTATATACAAATGTTAGCTGGTAGTTAATAGCACCTTGTCTATTTTGTAGTTCCAGTGGGACTACAGGCATCAAGTCAGAGGGGAACTCTGCATTCATTCCCTTGACAAGCGCTTAGGTCTCTATCCCATGGGTTATCCTGCCCTGAGTTCAGTGCTTTCGGGGAGTGGGATCTTCCCCGTTTCCCCACAGCTGTGTGGAACATTTGTGCACCTCCAGGGGTTTCCCTGGCTTTCCCCCAGTCTTTCCCAAACCAGCTCTGCTTTGAAGTTTTGGGAAAGATTGCAGTAAAGCCTGGAGGGCTGCTCTGTTGGTGGGAAAATTCGAACTCGATGCTGTCATAAGAACATAAGAACATAAGAGATGCCAATGTTGGATCAGGCCAAAGGCCCATCCAGTCCAACACTCTGTATCACATAGTGGCCAGAAATACCAGGTGCCATCAGGAGGTCCACCAGTGGGGCCAGGACATTAGAAGCCCTCCCACTGTTGCCCCCTACCCCAAGCACCAAGATGACAGAGCATCACTTGCCCCAGAGTCCCTATCTATACCTTGTGGCTAATAGCCCCTGATGGACCTCTGCTCCATATGCTTATCTAATTCCCTTTTGAAGCCGTCCATGCTTGTAGCCGCCACCACTTCCTGTGGCAGTGAATTCCAAGTGTTAATCACTCTTTGGTGAAGAAGGACTTCCTCTTATCCGTTCTAACCCGAACGCTCAGCAATTTCATGGAGTGCCCACGAGTTCTTGTATTGTGAGAAAGGGAGAAAAGTACCTCTTTCTCTACCTGCTCTTTCCCATGCATAATCTTATAAACCTCAATCATGTCACCCCTCAGTCCCCAGAGCAGCCATTTTATCTCCCTGCCACTGGGGGGGGGGATTTTTTGTCTTTTAAAAATCAGTACTAAAATATCATTATATTAGTATACTGCATTGTACAAAGAGGTGCAGCAGTTTCTCCCAATTACCAACTTTTCAGTGTTTTTTTTTTTAAGTTAAGTCTCTTGCCCCTTCTGGAAATATGAGGAAGACACCTTTCTCATTGCAAAATTCAGACTTAAACTGAAGAAAATCGGGAAAACCATGAGGCCATTCAGGTTTGACCTAGATCACATCCCTGATGAATATACAGTAGAGGTGAAGAATAGATTCAAGGGTCTGGATTTGATAGATAGAGTGCCTGAAGAACTATGGACAGAGGTTCGTGACATCGTACAGGAGGCAGCAATCACCACCATCCCAAAGAAAAAGAAATGTAAGAAAGCAAAGTGGCTTTCTGATGAGGCTTTACAAATAGCAGAGGAAAGAAGGAAAGCGAAAGGCAAAGGCGAAAAGGAAAGATTTACCCAACTGAACGCAGATTTCCAGAGAACAGCAAGGAGAGATAAGGAGGCCTTCCTGAATGAACAGTGCAAAGTAATAGAAGAAAACAATAGAATGGGAAGGACTAGAGATCTCTTCAAGAAAATTGGAGAAATCAAGGGAGCGTTCCATGCAAAGCTGGCCATGATAAAGGACAAAAACGGTAGGGACCTAACAGAAGCAGAAGAGATTAGGAAAAGATGGCAAGAATACACAGAAGAACTATACAAGAAAGACCTCGATGTCCTTGACAACCACGACGGTATAATCACTGACCTCGAGCCAGACATCCTGGAATGTGAAGTTAAATGGGCCTTAGAAAGCATTGCTAACAACAAAGCTAGTGGAGGTGATGGTATTCCAGCTGAGCTATTCAAAGTCTTAGAAGATGATGCTGTTAAAGTGCTGCACTCCATTTGCCAGCAAATTTGGATAACGCAACAGTGGCCACAGGATTGGAAAAGATCAGTATACATTCCAATCCCAAAGAAGGGCAATGCCAAGGAATGTTCAAACTATCGCACAATTGCACTCATATCACACGCTAGCAAGGTCATGCTCAAGATCCTACAAGCTAGGCTTCAACAGTACGTGGATAGAGAACTACCAGAAGTACAAGCTGGGTTTCGAAGAGGTAGAGGAACTAGAGATCAAATTGCCAACATTCGCTGGATTATGGAGAAAGCAAGAGAGTACCAGAAAAATATCTACTTCTGCTTCATTGACTATGCTAAAGCTTTTGACTGTGTGGATCACAACAAACTATGGCAGGTCCTTAAAGAGATGGGAGTACCAGACCACCTCACATGTCTCTTGAGAAACCTGTATAAGGGCCAAGAAGCGACAGTTAGAACCGGATATGGAACAACTGATTGGTTCAGCATAGGAAAAGGAGTACGACAAGGATGTATATTGTCGCCTTGCTTATTTAATATATATGCAGAGTACATCATGCGAAATGCTGGCCTGGATGAATCACAAGCGGGAATTAAGATTGCTGGGGAAAAGATCAACAACCTCAGATATGCAGACGATACCACTCTAATGGCAGAAAGTGAAGAGGACCTAAAGAGCCTCTTGCTCAGGGTAAAAGAGGAGAGCGCAAAAGTGGGCTTGAAGCTCAACATCAAAAAAACTAAGATCATGGCATCCGGCCCCATCACTCCTTGGCAAATAGAAGGGGAAGTCGTGGAAGTAGTGACAGACTTCACGTTCCTGGGATCCCAGATCACCGCAGACTGTGACTGCAGCCATGAAATTAAAAGACGCCTGCTCCTTGGGAGGAAAGCGATGGTGAACCTAAACAGCATGATAAAAAGTAGAGACATCACCCTGCCAACAAAAATACGCATGGTCCAAGCAATGGTATTCCCAGTAGTCATGTATGGCTGCGAGAGTTGGACTATAAGGAAGGCCGAGCGCCGAAGAATAGATTCTTTTGAACTATGGTGCTGGAGAAGACTCTTGAGAGTTCCTTGGACTGCAAGAAGATCAAATCAGTCAATCCTAAAAGAAATCAACCCTGACTGTTCCCTGGAAGGCCAGATAATGAAACTGAAGCTCAAATACTTTGGCCACCCAATGAGAAGGGAGCACTCACTGGAGAAGACCCTGATGCTGGGAAAGATTGAAGGTCAAGGAAGACGGGGACGGCAAAGGATGAGATGGTTAGACAGTGTCAGAGATGCAACGAACATGAAACTGAGCCAACTTCAGAGGACGGCGGAAGACAGGAGGGCCTGGCGGGATCTGGTCCATGGGGTCGCGAAGAGTCGGACTCGACTGTGCGACTGAACAACAAAAAGCTCACACCAACTCAGCTTAGAGGGAACACTGATGCCAGGGACCAGAGATAGAAACAGTATAAAGGACAGCCGCTGGTAAGGGCCGAGTTGGTGTGTCCTCACTGCAAGGCCCCCTGGGCAGGGAGGGGGGTGCAGAGGGCAACCCACATAGGCAGACTGGAGAGGCAGCGGTGCAGCGCCGGACAAATGCTCCCAAGATGCTGGACTGCTGCAGACGAGGTAGCTCTGCTGTGCTGAAGCCACAATGGAGTGGCTCCGCTCACTCCCCCCCCCCCAAGCACTCCCTCCCTTTTCAGCTCTGGCTCTGGCCTTGTGGCACACTCCCTGAAACGAGATCAGGGCCCTGTGGGATCTGTCGCGATTCCGTAGAGCCTGTAAAACAGAGATGTTCTGCCAGGCCCATGGCTGAGGCGGTGGAGATCCGACTCCATTAGCATCCCCTACCCCACTTCTGGAGCTGCGGTGGCTCAAGTGGTGAAGACGCTGAACTGCAGGCTGTGGAAGGTCGGTAGTTCAGCAGTTCGAGACCCGAGTGTGCCGCATGACGGAGTGAGCTCCGGTCTCTAGTTCCAGCTCCTGCCAACCTAGCAGTTCGAAAGCAAGAAATTGCAAGAAGATAAATAGGTACTGCTTCTGTGGGAAGGAAACAGCGTTCCGTGCGCCTTGGTGTCTAGTCATGCCGGCCACATGACCACGGAAACGTCTTCGGACAGCACTGGCTGTTCGGCTTTGAAACGGAGATGAGCACCGCAACCCTAGAGTCGGACTCGACTGGCTTTCGAGCAAGGGAAACCTTTACCCCACTTCTGCTTCCATCTATGCGGCACTGTCTATTCGCTGCTGTCTACCACTTGTCCAGCACCTGGCCCCATCGGTGGGGATACATACTGAATGTCCTCAGGGGCCGTTTACTAACTGTCTTTGATTGCCATCCCATGCTGTATAGGTGTTTTTTAAAAATATTGTGTAGATTGTGTTTTAATCTGTGTGCTTTTTTGTTTTTAAACCCCCCCCCCCCAGCCCTGCTGTGCAGGGAAGGGCAGGCTAGAAATTCAATTAAGTAAATAAATAAATAATCAGTTGCTCGCGGGCCGTAGAAGAGCCCTGGATGGGCGGTTCCAGCCCCCCTCGGCCTCATGTTTGACACCCCTGCCCTAGGAGGCCACCAGAAGTCAGGTGCGACTTGACTGCATTTTCCGGGGCCCCCCCTCCCATTTGCCTTAGCTGAATTTCCACTTTCCTTGCAAGTTCATTGCCTATGTCCAAGCAGGAGCCAAGAATCCATCCTCACTTAGTGTCCAATAGACGTTCTCCACCATTTTTACAGTTGGATGCTTATGGGATTACGACAGTTCTGCTGGAGGCTTCTGGGAAGTCCACACACAGGGCACAAAGGCTACAGCCTTCGCCTGCTATTTGCCCCTCCTCCTGGCAACTGGTCCTGGAAGACAGGCTGCCTCTGAACATGGAGGTTCCATTGAGCTACCACAGCTGAAAGCCACCATTGCATTCTGGCCCCCTATGTAGCCATGAGGCCTTCTATGAGGCCAGATAAGCCAACCACACTTGCTCCCTTATGCCTTTGAAAGAGAATCAGCTACCACCTCCCAAGCGAGTTTGGTGTAGTGGTTAAGAGTGCAGACTCTAATCTGGGAGAACTGGGTTTGATTCCCCACTCCTCCACATGCAGCTGCTGGTGTGACCCTGGGTCAGTCACAAGTTTTCTCAGAGCTGTTCTCTCAAGAGCAGTCCTTGAAAGCGCTCTCTCAGCCCCACCTACCTCACAAGGTGTCTGTTGTGGGGAGGGGAAGGGAAAGGAGTTTGTAAGCTGCTCTGAGACTCCTTTGGGTAGTGAAGGGAGGGGTATAAATCCAATCTCTCTTCTCTTCTAAGAGTCTCAGGTCAAAGGCAAAACAGCAGCTAGCTCCATAGTGGGCTACCCTTGAAGGCTTGCTTCTCCCCTTTCCATGTGGCCATCTGCAGGGGGGAACGAAATTATGCTGCGACCGGAAACACACTTGACTACCTAGGGTTGCCGAGATGGCTGGTGGGAAATAACCTCTCCCATTAACATAGGCGTCATGTGTGGAAATGGGTAGCTGGAGTGTTGCAGGACATGGCAATAAATAACAGCCCATGACGCCTGTATTGACAGGGCAGGACATTTTGTCTCCAGGGCGTTGGCAGCCCTGTTGTTAACCAGGACATTCGTCCCACAGAACTTAGTTTGCTCACCTATCCACTTTCTCAAAAATAAATTATCCAGCAACTAATACTTCATGAAACCACTTAAAATTGCACACATACCAAAAGTTCAACAGCAGGTGCTGCGGGTAAGACAGCTAGTTGTGGCAGCAACGATTAAGCTGTTGGGCTGGCGCTGGGAGACCAAGGCTCAAACCGACCTTCTGTTATGACTTTGGGCCCCAGCCTACATCGCAGGGCTGTCGTTGGGAGTATAAAATGGAGAACTGTGTACGCTGCCTGAGCGTCTCGGAGGAACGCATTAGACAGACAGATCCGAAAAAGCTTCCGAGGGTGGGGATGGGGAAGGGAAACCCGGTGAGAGGCGAGGGGGCTGCGGATGCCGGACGCCTGGGTCCCCCTCGCCTCCTCCTTACCTGCTCTGTTTCTTGCATGGACGCCGCCAAGAGAAGCCCGTCCTGGACGCGACTTATCATAGTAAGCAGCACCATCTTGGCTGGAGCAAAGGAGGGAGAGATCGAGATCTTGCTCTATGGGGGGAGGCTCTCCCCCCCCAGCCCCCTCCCCCCCAATCCACAGCCCGGCGCTGGATCTGGGCTCCCGGCTGACGTGGCTGAGGGGTGGGGGGAGGGAGATCCCGGACAAGGGGCGGGACTCAGAGGAGTAACTTTTGCACAAGCGGGGAAGCACACCCATTTCCTCCCCGCTTCTTCGCCGAAAGGACTCCGCCTTTCTTCTTGGAGCTCCGCCCCCCCTTGGAGATGCCGCATTCGGGAGAAACTTTCAAGGCGTATGAAACTTCTTAAAGGTAGCGTCGCTGCTGGCCTGTTCAGGGATGAAGCTGTTCATTGCATCAGTGCGGAAGATCTGTCCAATGGACAGTGGTCCGATGGTGGGGGCTGCGTGGTGTAGTGGTTCGAACGTCAGATGAAGGCCGCGGAGACCTGTGTTCAAATCCTCACTCTGCCCTGGAGCTTCCTGGCTGACATTAGAGCTGTCAGCCTCCAGGTGGTGATGGCTGGAGATCTCCCGCGATTTCGACTGATCATCACGCGACAGAGATCAGTTCCCCTGGATTGGCTGCTTTGGAAGGTGGACTCCATGGCATTCTACTACCCCACACTGAAGTCCCTCCCCTCCACAAACCCCGCCCTCCTCAGGCTCAACCCCCCAAAACTGCAGGTATTTCCCAATCTGGAGCTGGCAATCCTAGGAGAGCGTGTTGTTTGTTGTCAGACTCTAGGCGAGGCCTGGAGGCAACCTGGCTCCATATGCAGAGACGCCAACAATTATTGGAGTACTTCTTATGCTGCCTTTTGACCAGATGCTTCCCCATCACAAAAGCCCAGATTTACAGTATCGTTCACAAACTGGACAGTTAAAAACAGCAGGTATTACTAAAAGCAAGCAGCCGTGTCCCACAATCAGCTCCACAGAGGGCACAGCTTGTGGAAGGTGCCCTCTCTGAGACTGGCATGACTGCCCGTTAGAAACCTTCCCTGTGGTAGTCCCACAATTATGGAACAAGCTTCATAAGAACCTAAGAGAAGCCAGTGTCGGATCAGGCCAATGGCCCACCCAGTCCAACACTCTGTGTCATGCAGTGGCCAAAACCCAGGTGCCATCAGGAGGTCTGCCAGTGGGGCCGCCCTTTACAGGTCCTGAACATCTCCTTACTGGCCTTCGGGAGTAAGTCAGTAATTCTTTTTTTATGGCAGAGAAGAAGGCATTCATATTTGAAAGCGCCTGGGTTTTTTGTAGTCCTTTGTACCACCACCATCACCACTACCTGCAGCCGACTCAGGCTAAAACAGCCGTTCCCAGTCACCTGTATGTAGGGTTACCAGGGAAATTCCTGGAGATTTGAGGGCAGAACCTGGGAAGGGCAGAGTGAGGGGAAGAACCACAACTGGGATTAGGCTTGCCAAGACCCCCCGGGGGGCGGGGAGACCCCCGCCCCAGAGGCCCGTTCCCCGCCGCTGGCGGATTGGGCCCCGGGGGGGAACTCCACCCCGACATGTGCGTCACCCGGAAGTGACGCGACCACGCCAGGCACGCTGGGGGCGGGGCCACGGTCATCCGAGGGAAAACTCTGATGACGTCCCATGCTTTGGGGGTGGGGTTCCCCCCGGGGCCCGATCCGCCGGTGGCGGGAAACGGGCCTCTGGGGTGGGGTTTTCCCCGCCCCCCAGGGGGACTTGGCAAACCTAAGAGCAAGAAGCAGCCAGGTAAGTTGCAGAGCCCCCCCCCGATCCAAAACAGTCCAGTGGCACCTTTAAGACCAGGTTTTATTCAGGTACAAGCTCTCCCTCCTCTGTAAGATCAGATCTGCACGTTCTCCCGCCCCCATTAGCTAGGAATCCAAAACAGTTCAGTGGGGCCTGAGCGGTGGGTGTTGCCTTCTGACACACTTCTGGTGATGTCAGGGGGTGTGGCATATGCAAATAAGTTATGCTAATGAGTTATGCTAATGAGCTCCTGCACCTCTTTTTCTACGAAATGACCCCTGGCCCGGGCTAAGGCCTTTTGACTCTTGGGCTTAAGGTTTGTGCCACCTAACACAAGTCCTGGGAAGTGTTAGTTAAGTTGGTTTCCTTGTTTTCTTGCTGTATGATTTCTGAGATAATGTGCTGCTTGTAGTTTGAATGTTTAATTTTGTTAGAAATCGAATAAACTTCACAAATAGGGTTGCCAGGTCTTACCCATCTGCCAGTGGGGGGCTCCTGGCTTACTCCCGGGGTCTTCACAGGAAGTGATGTCATCACACTAGGCACGTTCTATAGGGGACGTTCTAGCATTCTAGCACATTCTGCAAGGGACGTTCTAGCCTAGTTTTACAAAGGACGCTCTATGTCACCATAGAGTTTTTAGCCGAATGCTAGAGCATCCCCCACACAACATGTCTGGCACTATGACATGACCTCTGGCTGGCTGGTGGTGGATTGCCCCCCCCCCAAAAAAAATTGGGGGAGCCCCTGCCCCCATTGGAGGCAACTCTATTCATAAATCTTTTTATAAAATTTACTAAAGGTCTGGTTACTTGTGTACGACTGCCCTGGCGACTCACGGGGTTCAGCCTTGGACTCCTTGACAGGTTCCTGTCACCCTGTGCCGTCAATTTGAGGACACTTATTTGGCCAGATAGAAAGGCAATCATGAGTGAGGCTGAAAATGAGGAGCCTGTTTCCACTTCCCAGATCTCACTGTTGTGAGGTAGTGACTGTATCCCCTTCCCCCTCGCGCCATCCTTAATCGGGCCTTGGTAGCCCCAGAGCTCAGACAGGACTTCAGTGTCAGCAGCACCCTGATTTTGCAACAGCCAGATCAGAGAGACGGTGTTGCACATCTTAGCGGAAGCAAAACGTTGCACAAATGTGAACATCAGCCAGAGTTTCAACACCGAAACCTGACATTTCCATGTGCAAAAATGTTATTGTTTGAAAATGTGAATGTTTTGAAGAAGCGGAAATTTTTAAGCCTTGCCAGGGTGACGTAATATAATTTTCAAAGTCAATAGTTTAGTTCCTCCTTTAGTTAGCCAATTTCTCCAGAAGTAACACCATTTGTTCACTCAGTAATTCTTAGGAATCTCCCCCCAAAAGGCTCAGTTGTGGTGATTCCTGCCATCACTTCAAACAACCTTTGTATATAGATTCCGGTGGGTAAATCAGTGTTCCCTCTAAGTTGTGGAGTCTTGTGAGCAAAAATTCTACTTTGTGAGCTACTGGCATTAAATCTGTAAGCGAATGATTTGGCTGCTGCATAAATCAGTTTGCTCTGGAGCCATCTGTCCTGAGCTAAGACAAAAAAGTGTGAGCCAGAGGCTAAAAAACTGTCAGCGAGCTCACACTAACTCAGCTTAGAGGGAACACTGGTAGCCATGTTGGTCTGAAGTTTGAGTCTAGTGGCACCTTCAAGACCAACAAAGTTTTAGTCCTAGTGTAATCCTTCATGTGCACGTGCACACTTCAGCGTATGTGCACACAATGGCTTATACCAGGAACAAATCTTTGTTGGTCTTGAAGGTGCACACGAAAGCTTATACCGGGAATAAAACTTTGTTGGTCTTAAAAGGTGCCACTGGATTCTAACCTTTGTTGGTGTCGCACAATGGCCTTGCCTTCTGTGGGCGGAGTGTACTATGATGCAACCCACCCCTTTCAGTTTTCACCGTGCATGACCCACCTGCAGCTTTCTTTCTCCTGATATCATTTTTTTAAAGCTGCTCTTTTTGGGGGGTTTTGCACAGAAGCACCACAACAAACCAAACCGATTTCTATTCTGAACACAGCAGTGCACAACTGAGCAGAAGGAGCAAACTTTTGAATTGGCGATCACAGCGGCACAGCAGTTTCGGGTTAGTTTTGAACCACGGCACGTTTGGGGTTACTTTTGAACAACGTGGCTGGAGAGATGCGTTGGGGGTTTACAGAGGGGGCCGTAGCACAGCTGGGCACAATTCATGTCGGAGGAGGAGGAGGAGGTTGGATTTATACCCCGCCTTTCACTTGGAGTCTCAGAGCGGCTTACAAACTCCTTTCCCTTCCCTTCCCCTCCCCTCCCCACAACAGACACCCTGTGAGGTAGGTGGGGCTGAGAGAGCTCTGACAGAAACTGCCTTTCAAGGACAACTTTGTCAGAACCACGGCTTGCCCAAGGTCATCCAACAGCTGCGAGTGGAGGAGTGGGGAATCAAACCCGGTTCTCCCAGATTAGAGTCCGCACACTTAACCACTACACCAAACTGGCTCTTGGGTTTTGGTTCTCACGTTTTAGTTCTCAGGGTTTAGTTGTGCATTCCCTCTTATTAAAGTGGCACAAAGCTATACTGAAGAGTTTTGCATTTCGTTCTCATCTTCATCGGCAGCAAAGGCCAGGCAGGAGGGAAGCAGGAATCTACTGCTTGTCTTAGGTTGCCATCTCTGGATTAAGAAGTACCTGGAGATTTTAGGCAGAGCCTGGGCAGGGAAGGGTTTGGGGAGGGGCGGGAGCTCAGTGGGATATAATGCCACAGAGTCCACCTTCCAAAGCAGCCATTTTCTCCAGGGGAGCTGATCTCTGTCGTCTGGGGATCAGTTCGAATTCCGGGAGATCTCCAGGCACCACATGGAGGTTGGCAATCCTGTCTTCACCACACCGGCAATGGCCACTGATACTGTGCCAATGATTTACACTCTGACAACATGAATGGAGATTGTGAAAGGTTCTTGGGGGGAAAGAACTCTGTTTGTAGAGCTACAGTAATACATTTCCTTGTAGCTAATTGCCAAAGACCACAAACCAGTCAGTAGTACAAAGTGTGGAAGCAGGGTGAAACGTCTAAATAAAACAGTACTGAGAGGGTCTTGCCTTAAAAAAACCTAGCAAACAAACCCTCCAATGATTTTTACAAGCAAATGTAGCTAAAGCGAATCTGCCAATCCCTCCTCCCGATTCGTTTAAGTCTTAATTCCACAACACCAGACCACCTCCTAGTAGAGCTTGCTTTGGTGCAATTGGAGATACTTTGTGGTGGAGACAAGCAAAATTAGTCTGCAACGAGTTTCCTGAAATGCCAGGGGATCTGGCTCTTCTCCTTCAATCACCCCCCTTTTTTAAAATCAACATTCAGCTTCAGGCAGAGTTCTGTGAAACTTGAAAGGCAGCAGACTGCTTTCTGACTGGTGCTAATGCAGGTATCACACTTCTGCTGCTACTACAAGTGGAGGTGTTCTGCCAGTAGATGGAGAAAATGTAGTTCTATTTACTTGGAAATCCTGGCCAGGAAGCGATGAGCAATCTGCTGCATTGGAGAGACCCTGCTTTGGTTTTGCATATGCTACTGCAAGATGGCATCTTCAAAGTTTCCTTAAGTGACTCCGCTTGATCCTAGAGACCCGGGCTGCCTTTATAGATGTGACGCAGCATTACAGATTTCAGTGGCGTGTCTTCAGTCATGAGAATCACAACAGTTCAGAGGAAAGCTTAGACGGATTCATACTCTGGCTGAGGAAGGCAAACATCTTATTGCGTCGAGGCCAGGGGGAAGAGCTGACCGCTGGTCTTCCATCCGGGTCCCCTGAGCTCTGAGCAGCAAATCCAGCAACCCTTGAATACCCACTGGGATGGGGGGCTCCGTGCGCTGGTCCTCCAGACGCTGGCTCTGTGGGGAAAGGGGGAATGAGTCACTCCTGCTATGGAATGGATGGAAGGAATAATATATTCAGTTTTATTGACACCCCCCCTCCAAATACAAGTTGATGCCTGTACGAGCTTCCCGCAAGAATATGAAAAAAGATCCCCCACCTTGCAGCAGCTATGGGAAAAATGGTTGTCTTCACAACTAATATAATAGTGTGTTTGGCTTTATCAAACTCAAAAACATATTTTGACACCAATATGAGCTTCCTATGTGAATTTAAAATATCGAAATAACCATATCCGCCATCTTGGGAAACGGTGGCTACGGGGAAAACGTCCTAAAATTTTAAAGCTATACTGTCCTGAAACATACACAATCAATAAAGTTCTCTGTACGAAGAAGAAGAAGAGGAGGCGGCGGAGGAGGAAATTTGATTTATACCCCACCCTTCACTCGGAGTCTCAGAGCGGCTTACAAACTCCTTTCCCTTCCCCTCCCCACAATAGAGGGAGGTGGGGCTGCGAGAGCTCTTTCAAGAACTGCTCTTTCAAGAACAGCTCTGACAGAACTATGGCTTGCCCAAGGTCCTCCAGCAGCTGCATGTGGTGGAATGGGGAATCAAACCCAGGTCTCCCAGATTAGAGTCCACGCACTTAACCACTACACCAAACTTATTATTATTATTTATTAAATTTCTGAATTGCCCCATCTCTGAGTACACAGGGCTCTGGGTGATTTACAACAGTTTAAAACATACAAAGTACAATTTAAAATCAACAGATCAATTAATTCTGATTATACAATCTCCAGATGGCATCTATAATTCAATCTAAAACCTGCGCTGGATATATATTTGCTGGGATCTATTGTGGATTCAGGACCACAAAGGGGTTTTTGCCATTGCCTCCCTCAGTGTAGTGACCCCGGACTCTGTGAAGTGACCCTTTCCCCCAATGGAACTCAGCCCCCTGAAATGTTATTTGCCCCAGTAGGGAGGGGGGCATTTCAGGATATTTTAATCGTTTTGGGTTTCTTTGCAGCAGAATTTAGGAATACAGCTTGAATGACTGCAAGTTCAATGATCTGACCCAGATTATATGAAGAACGTAAAAGGAGCCCTGCTGGATCAGGGCCAGCATCCTGTTTGCCACAGTGGCCATTCCAACCAGATGCCCCCAGAAGGTCTACAAGTGGGGACACAGAGGACAGAGTCTGCCAGTAGAGATACACTGCCTCTCAACATGGAGGTTCCATCTGGCTAACAGCTGTTATGAGCTCTTCTTCCCTAAACTCATCTAACCCATCTAAATAGGTAGGCCTTAATGCATCCTGTGGAGGTGAGTTCCATTGACTAGATTATACACTGTATGAAGTCCTTCCTTTAGTCCATCCTGAATCTACTTCTCCTCAATTTTATTTCTTGTATTAATGGAAGAGGGAGAAATGTTTCTTGGTTCGTTTTCTACACATCATCTTGTGTTTACTGTTGTGGACTGTCTTCCTCTTCTCTGTCTTCCTCTTCTGGACCTCCACAAACTGACAGAACTTTTTCTCCTTCTCCCCAAAACACTAGAACTTGAGGCCCTCCAAAGGAGCCGATGGCCAGAAGGTTCAGGGGTCCAACAAAAGGAAATACAATTTTACACAGAGAGTGATTAAAATGTGGAATCTGCTGCCAGACGATGTAGTGACGGCCACAGGAATAAACAGCTTGAAAAGGGGATTACATAAAACTCATGGAGGATAAGTCTACCAGAGGCTGCCAGACATAGTGACTGAGGCGGAACCTCCACATTCAGAGGGACTAATGCTCTGAATCCCAGAGCCGGGAGGCAGCATCAGGGGAAGGCCTCGGCCTCTATGCTGTCTTGTTGGTCCTCCAGAGGAACTGGTTGGCCACCGTGTGAGACAGGATGCTGGACTAGATGGACCACTGGTCTGATCCAGCAGGGCTCTTCTTAAGTTCTCATAAAGGAGGAGTAGATAGATTCTTGGAGGGGAGGTCTATCAGTGCTTACTAGCCATGGTGACTGAGGGGAGTCTCCACATTCATAGGCACTAAGCCTCTGAATCCCAGAGCCAGGAGGCAACATCAGGGGAAGGCCTTGGCCTCCTTGCCCTCTTGTTGGAACTGGTTGGCCACTGTAAGAGACAGGATGCTGAACTAGATGTACCACTGGTCTGCTCCAACAAGTCTCTTCTTATGTTCTTAAGGTAGGCCTGGATAAAGAAAGCCTACCTTTGTTTCTGCAGCAAAACTGCAACCCCCTAATGCATCACCTGGGACATGTTGTGCGTGCGTGTGCCTGGAAGTCATGGCAACCTCTAGTGACTCCTACTGGGGCGTGGAGGACGTTCAGAGATGTGGCTTGGTAGCCTGCCTCTGTGTCACGGTCTCTGGTATTCCTTGGTGGTCTCCCATCCAAACCCTTGCCAGAGTTGGCCCTGCTTCGCTTCCGAGCTCCGATGAGATTGGGGTTGCTTGGGCTGTCCAGGTCAGGGGCCCAGGACATTTTTTAGGGACCGAGAGACTCACCTGATGAGCCAAGATAGTGTCATAGAGTTGGTCCTCCGAGACGGCCACGCTCTCCCCGCTTGTGCCTTCAGGCCCTGCAAAATCAGCCCGCTGGTCGTTGAGCCGCCGGGCTTGGACTTTAGCCACCATATCAAAGAACTCCTCGGCCTGGAGAGAGGTCATGGAGGAGAAGAAAACTGGAAGGGAGAGGAGAAGAAGGTGATGGTAATGGTGGTGGTTCTTTGCATCCTGGAACAACTGAGCCAGGGCCAAAAGAAACATGGTGGGAAGTGCTGTCGGGTCACAACTTGAGTTGTGGCAAACCCGTAGGGTTTTCAAGGCAAGAGACATTCGGAGGCGGTTCGCCATGTCACAATCTCTGGTATTCCTTGGAGGTCTCCCGTCCAAATACTAGCCAGGGCTGACTCTACTTAGCTTCCGAGATTGGGCTTGCCAGGGCTAGCTTGGAATATACTAAAAGAAGCCACCACCACCACCCCGCGCACACAACACAGCTGACACACAACAGGAGCTGCGGTGGCTCAAGTGGTTAAGACGCTGAACTGCAGGCTGTGGAAGGTCGGTAGTTCAGCAGTTCGAGACCCGAGTGTGCCGCGTGACGGAGTGAGCTCCTGTCTCTAGTTCCAGCTCCTGCCCACCTAGCAGTTCGAAAGCTAGAAATTGCAAGTAGATAAATAGGGACCACTTCGGTGGGAAGGTAACAGCATTCCGTGCGCCTTGGTGTTTAGTCATGCCGGCCACATGGCCACGGAAACGTCTTCGGACAGCGCTGGCTCTTTGGCTTTGAAACGGAGATGAGCACCGCAACCCTAGAGTCGGACTCGACTGGCTTTCGAGCAAGGGACACCTTTACCTTTAAGCCTTTTTACCTGTCCCTTTAATAGAAATAGGGAGATGAAGATTTCATGGCATAGAGGTAAATAATATCAGCTGATAAATGACATCTCAAGGAGGGGCCCTGAAAGAGCCTCATGCAGAAGTTCCCAGGTTCAATCTGCAGGATCTCCAGTGAAAAGGGACCAGGTGGTGTGAACAACCTCCGACGGAGACCCCGGAGAGCCGCTGCCAGTCACACGTGAACACACATGAAGCTGCCTTACTCTGGATCAGACCCTGGGCCCACCAAGGTCAGGACTGTCTCCCCAGACCGGCAGCGGCTCTCTAGGGTCTCGGGCAGAGGTTCTTTTCCATCATCGACTGCCTGGTCCTTTTTAACTGGAGATGCCGGGGGTTGAACCTGGGGCCTTCTGCATGCCAAGCAGAGGCTCTTCCACTGAGCCACAGGCCCTTCCCGTGGTATGTATGGGGAGACAATACTGACCTCGAAGGACGGGTGGTCGGATTCAGTACGAGGACATTTTTCTCCTGGTCTGTTGGCAACTCTAGGCGGACTGAGATTTCCACAAAGCGAAACACTGATCCACTGAGGGCTAAGAAGCCCCCGAAAGTTCTCAAAATTCTGCCACGTGCCGTATTCCAGTTCCAGAGTAGGGTTGCCAACTGACCAGAAAACCCCATCTGCTCTGCCCCTGCGTCTTTAACAGAACTTTGGGCTGCAGAAATCAACAGGCCTGGGGATTGGCACGGTCGTTGGCTCACGGCTACAGATGAATTGTGACGATAAGCAGCCAGTTCGCGGAGTGAAGGCAGCAATCTTGGCATTGGACTTGGCAAGCTTTTTTGGCCCAAAATGCAATCTGTGAAGGTGTTGGTGTGCCAGCAGCAAATAAAAGGGGCTGGGGGGGGGGGGTTTGCACTTGGCCAGACATGCTCAGAGCATCTCTGGGGTACGGCCAGCATCTCAGGGATTCACTTTAGACTTAGCCAGTGGCCGTGCAGATCTGGGTGCTGACTCAGTAGCCTAGGCCAGGCCACTTGGCTCCTCCCGCACAGTTGGCCCCAGCAGTGCTGCCAGTTTCTCCATTGCCTGGGTAGAGATCTGGCCCTGCATGCCGAGCAAAATGGTCTGGTATGTGTCACTCGGCCAGCATGCCAGGGAATGCTTCCCCCTGCTTTAGAGAGCAGCTGGACCAAGTAAAACTGAGAGGTGGTGGCTGTAGATCTCCTGGAATGACAGCTGTTCTCCAGGTAAAAGAGAGCAACCCCCCCTGGAGAAAACAGCTGCTTTGGAAGGTGGGGTCTATGGCATTCTACCCCACTGAGGTCCCTCCCCTCCCCTCCCCAGGCTCCTTCCCCCAAAATCTCCAGGTATTTCCCAACTCAGAGTCGGCAACCCCAGGACCAAGCCATGTTACCTGGTGGATCTGCCTCTAGCCCTCCTGTGGGAGTGGCAGGCAGGGACTTCCAGGGCCGTGCAGGATTGTGCCGCGGCTGCCGAGATCTCTGCATGCGACACGGGACGGCATCCTGGTTCTGCATGATGCTGGCAATTTCTTGAGAGGAAGTCTTGAAGCGAGGTGGGGAGAGTGGGGGGGGGGAGATTATTGTTGTTGTTACTATTAGAAGAAGAAGAGATTGGATTTATACCCCGCCCTTCCCCCCGCAGTCTCAGAGCAGCTTACAAACTCCTTTCCCTTCCCCTCCCCCACAACAGACACCCTGTGAGGTAGGTGGGGCTGAGAGAGCTCTGAGAGGACTGCTCTTGAGAGAACAGCTCTGAGTGAACTGCTGATTGACCCAGGTCATCCAGCAGCTGCATGTGGAGGAGAAGTGGGGAATCAAACCTGGTTCTCCCAGATTAGAGTCTGCACACTTAACCACTACATCAAACTTACTACTACTACTATTGTTATTGTTGGGTTTTTTTGTTTTTTCCCCCCCCCGTATTTTTTTATTGACATTTTTAGAATACATTCCAGTATAACATTATAACACAATAAGTAATCCAGCGTTACATAAACAGCATAAACACAGGTTAGGTGCACAACTCATGCTACTTCTAAACGTAACTAAGTTTTCCAACTATTTCTTTTACATGTCTAGTTCAGAGAATTCGGTTGTTTAAATATCTCTAGTTAAACAGCATTATTTTAAATTTTGCATTGGCTATTGTTATTGTTGTTATTATTATCATCATCGTATGGCATGGTATAGCCAGGAGATCCTAAGATTGTCTGGAAGTCACAAGTTCTAATTCTTTTAGCATTATGCACCAAAAAAAGGCAGATCTCAGGACAGGAATGGGACATTTGTTTGGGGGAGGAATACTTTGGAAGACCGAGCTGAGTTGGAAATAATAACAAGAGGTATTTTTAGAGTTGTTGCCTCTTTCTCAGGCAGGGCTACAGACGGGTTGGGAGAAAAATGAATCCTTCTCTTCTGGCATCAGCAGGAGACACACTCGCTCACTGCAGGGACATCAGATCGGTCACTGGTAACATCTACAGCAGCGGCTGCTATTGAAGTCACTGGAGCGCCCCACCCCCTCCCAGAAAAAGGTGGCAACTCTACGACCTGGAGAGAGAGCACGTCTCCTTAAAAGGTCCAAGGCTCACTGTAGCATCTGGGAGCTCAGTTCTGCCCTGTGACAAAAAAGGGAGGAGGGCAGGCAAAGGACTCTGGTAAGAAACCTCTCCAGGTATAGTCTCCTCCACAGCTTCATAACTTCAGAAGGGAAAGGCAACATCTCCAGGTGAGCAACAGCTGAGAGGCAGGCAGATATTCAACAAGCGAAGCTTTCTCATGCTGCAGTCTTTTCGCTTGCTGACACTGCTATTAAAGTGCTGGGCTAACGTCTGGAAGACCAGAGTTCAAATTTGTCCCCTTCCATGAAGCTCAACCTGTGTCTTTGGGCCAGACCCTCTCGTTCAACCTGTTACCCCACGGGGTTGTTGTGAGAATAAAGCAAGCAAGGAAGAACCATGTACTACTTTCTAAGCAGCTTGGAGGAAGGGCAGGAGAATCATTGAATCATGGAGATGGAAGGGACCTCAAGGGTCATCTAGTCCAACCCCCTGCACAATGCAGGAAATTCACAAATACCTCCCTCCCACACATACCCAGTGACCCCTGTTCCATGCCCAGATTTGTTTTTTAAAAAAGTATCCTCCAGGATCCCCAGCCAAACTGACCTGGAGAAAAATTGCTTTCTGAACCCAAAGTGGCGATCAGCGTTTCCCTGGGTGTGTAAGAAAGAGCCACAAGAAATCAAACAGCTGCCTGTGTTTCATGCAACATTTAGTTTGCCAGAAGATATGGTTTGAATGCCAGACTAGGCAGTAGAATATCAACATATTGATCTACCATCGTAGCAACAGATGCTGCTGGTTCTCTGAATTCTCAGCTTTTATTTGTTTTTTAAGTTGTCTCTAACCCCCCACCCTTGAGGAGATACAAGAAAAAAGACCTATCTCTGCAGGTGAAGGATCTAAAATTGTAGAATCACAGAGTTGGAAGGGATCTCCAGCGTTATCTAGTCCAACCCCTTGCACAATGCAGGAAATTCACAACCTCCCCCCCACACCCCCAGTGACCCCCATCTCCATGCCCAGAAGATCCCTCCAGGATCCCCGGGCAAACCGGCCTGGAGAAAATTGCTTCCTAACCCCAAAGTGGCGATTGGCATTTCCCTGGGTGTGTAAGAAGGGGCCACAAGAACTAAGCACTGATGCAACCCTTCCTGCCCTCCCTCTCATGATCTGCCTAAATTCACAGAATTAATAATTACTTTTTTTTAAATGAAAGTGGCAAATCCAAAGAACCTGCTACAATTATAGCTACAATGATATATCGAGCTAATGATATTCTGGTGCCATCTTTCAAAACTCGCAAAAGCCCTGTTGGCCCAGGGAAGGAGGGTGGCCACTTCCAAGGGATCGGGGTGGGGAAACCAGAGAAACTTGCCACGTTACTGCCACTGTGTTTTATCTACAGCAGCACCAGCAACCGGGAAAGCACAAAATCCTGTCCCTATTTGGGAGCCACCTCTGCCTGTCAATCCCTAGCCTACCTCACAAGATTGCTGTGAGGATAAAATGGAGGGTGGTTAGGGTCGCTCTGGGTTGGAAGATACCTGTAGACTTTGTGGGTGGATCTGGGAGAGGGCAGGGTTTGGGGAGGGGAGGGGAGGGGAGGGGCCTCCGCATGGCGCAATGCCATAGAGTCCACCCTTCAAAGCTGCCATTTTTCCTAGGGGCAATGTTCCCTCTAAGCTGTGGAGTCATGTGAGCAAAAATTCTGTTTTGTGAGCGACTGGCATTAAAGTTGTGAGCAAGCAATTTGGCTACTGCATAAATTAGTTTGCTCTGGAGCCATCCTTCCTGAGCTAAGACAAAAATATATGAGCCGGAGGCTAAAAAACTGTGAGCCAGCTCACACTAACTCAGTTTAGAGGGAACACTGCCCAGGGGAGCTGATCTCTGTCAGCTGGGGATCAGTTGTCAAAGCGGGAGATCCCCAGGCCCCACCTGGAGGCTGGCAACCCTAAGGATGGTGCATGGGTTGCTGGGAGAAAGGGAGGGATAAAGACATACGAGGTATTTAGCGTGTATGTGGGGGCTCCTACCCTTTTACCTTGAGAGCTGGAGGGTTGCAGGGACAGCCCCTTACCTGTTCCGCAGCTTCCGCCTCCGGCCGGCCCCCCAGCAGCCTCTCGCCTTCTTCCACCACTTCCATTTCATGCTCCATTTTCTTCGCTCGGCAGGAGACTCGGGTGGACTCTGAAGAGAAGCAGGGTTTTCCGCCCTAATCCTAAAACATGAAAACAAGGCATAACTTCTTGGCAGCCAGAGCTCCTGACGTCCTAGAGGAAGTAAGCGGGGGTGGGGCGGGGGGGGTGAGGAGGAATTAGGCCGATAAGCTTTGCTAAAATGGCCACTTGAAAGAAAAGCCTACAGGGTGATTGTTTGCTTCTGTCAAGATAGATGACGGTTTGGCTGAGTAACAGGAGCCAGAACAAGGTCTTTTATGAGGATTTCATAATAATACGGAACACAAGTAAGGTTGCCAAGTGAGCGGAAAAGAAACGGCCTCTAGTCTGTCCAGTGTGAGGTAGCAAGAGGGTTGCCAGCTCTGGATTGGGAGATTCCTGGAGATTTTGGGGGTGGAGCCTGGTGAGGGCAGGGTTTGGGGAGAGGAGGGGCCTCAGCGGGGCTTTTTTTGTAGAAAAAGCCCAGCAGGAACTCATTAGCATAACAGGCCACACCCAACAGCAGGAACTCATTAGCATAATAGGCCACACCCTGACACCACAGCTCATTTGCATATTAGGCCTCAGCCTCGTGTTGCCAAAAGTGTGGTCACCCAGCCACACCCACCTTTTGCTTCTTATTCTGTTTACCTTGTTTGTTGTCAAGACCCAGGGCCTTTTTTTGTAGCAAGGACTCCTTTGCATGTTAGGCCACACACCCCTAACGTAGCCAATCCTAATGAGTTTCTGCTGTTGGGTGTGGCCTATTATGCTAATGAGTTCCTGCTGGGTGTGGCCAACTCAGGAGCCAGCCGGAACTCCATTCCTGCGCGTTCCTGCCCAAAAATAGCACTCAGCAAGGCTAATAATAATAGTTGTTGTTGTTGTTTGTTGTTATTATTATTAATTCAATTTCTGTCCTGCTCGCCCCATGAGCAGGCTCAGGGCGGGTTACAGAGTCACATAGAGACCGTGAATAAAATAACAATGAATAAGAATTTGACAATAAATAGAAATTAGGAATAAAACTAACATTAAAATCAGTTGCCATACTGCCCCCACCCTCCAAAGCAGCCATTTTCTCCAGGGGAACTGATCTTGGTCATCTAGAGATCAATTATGATAGCGGGAGATCTCCAGGTGCTATCTGGAGGCTGGCAACTCTAGGTAGTAATTAGACTATGGGACTATGATCTAGGGGACCCAGGTTCGAATCCCCACTCTGGCATGGAAGCGTTCTGGGCGACCTTGGGCCAGTCACATGCTCTCAGCCAAACGTACCTCACAGGGTTGTGGTGGGGATCAGATGGAGAAGTAGGGAACAATGGGTGCCCACTGGGGAGGAAAGTGAGGTAGAAATGAATAAATGAATTCTACAACCCGAGTCAGGCCCCCACAGCACTGTTAAAAGGAGTTCTCACTCTACAAAATTGTGGCATTTCCCTGCGGCAAATTCAGGGATGCCACCTCATCTAGTAATGCCACAAACCGCCTTGAGCTCCATAGGGAAGAAAGGTGCTGGTAAATGTTCTAAATTAATAAATAAATGGTTTGGGCCTCAAGCTCTGGGAAATTAATTCCTAAAGAGGCATTCATAAGCACATGTGGACGGGGCATGCCCACGGAAAAAACATAGCGCATGTTTAGGCCTTACAGTTTGAGCTGAGAGGGTGTGACTGGCCAAAGCTCTCTCAGTCAACTTCAAAGCTGATTGGGGATTTGAACCCAGGTCTCTCTGCCCAAATTCAACACTCTCACCTCTACATCACCTTGGCACATGGCTGCTATCCTTATCCTCTGCCTCTTTTGCTGTACCTTTAATGGGACCCAGATGTACAAAGAAATTGGCCGAGGGAAGCTTTTCCTGCCTGATTTCTGTACCTGTGCTCTGACCTGGATAGCCCAGGCTAGTCTGATCCTGTCAGATCTTGGAAGCTAAGCAGGGTCGGCCTGGGATAGTACTTGGGAGGACGACCTCCATGGAATACCAGGGTTGTGATGCAGAGGCAGGCAATGGCAAACCACCTCTGAAACGTCACTTGCCTCAAAAACGAGTCTCACTCGCCACCTAGTGGTGCATAACATTAAAAGAGCTAGAACTTCTGGCTGCCAGACAATCTTAGGATCTCCTGACTATTCTACGCACAATGCAATGCGATGATTAATTAATTTCTATACATGTTCTGTTAAAGGAACAAGAACAGGGACAGCTTTTTTTAAAAAAACTGGGAACTGGTTTTTTGGTTGAGGACTATGGCATTAAACCAAAAGGTTTCAGAGAAAAAGCGGGATTTTTTTTTTTGGGGGGGGGGATCGAAGCAAGACAGAGAGGTGGCTCCACAGAAGGTGTTTTCAGAGGGTGTTCTGGGCCTAGAGGGCAACCAGGGAG
Source organism: Gekko japonicus (assembly GCF_001447785.1). Classification (NCBI taxonomy): domain Eukaryota; kingdom Metazoa; phylum Chordata; class Lepidosauria; order Squamata; family Gekkonidae; genus Gekko; species Gekko japonicus. The sequence continues at coordinate 108,440 of NW_015163696.1, read as the reverse complement.
AATGGGTGGAGTTGCTGAAGAGGTCTGCAAGGGTTAAGCTTGGGAGGAAATCCCTGCTCATTTATCAGTCCCACTTCCTTGTAAATATGCTTAGGATGATAGCCTCTGGCCCTAGGCAGTGTCAGGACTGATGGAAAAGGAAACAGGAAGCCGTAATAAAGCTGAAGATTTGAGCTCCCTGACAAGTTTAAGGTTGCCAACATCTTTTTTCTCTGGCAGTGCTTCTGTATCTTTAAGGAAGATGGCTGGCCATGTTAGTCTGTAGCAGCAGCAAAGAGCCAGAGCCCAGTAGCACCTTAAAGACGAACAACATTTGTGGTAGGGGAATGAGCTTTCCTGAGTCACTGCTCACAAATTTTGTTAGTCTTTAAGGTCCGGCTCTTTTCTATCTTTGAGCACTTTGTGATGAGTGAAAAAGGTTCCGCTTCTGAGAGCTGCCTTGTAATGTTCTGGAGACAAGCCGGAGTGGGGGGGTTGTCAACCTCCAGGCAGGGCCTGGAGAGCTCCTGGAATTGCAACTGACCTCGAGACGACAGAGACCAGTTCCCCTGGAGAAAAGCGGCAGCTTTGGCAGAAGGAAATTATGCAATCCACAAGAAGGAGGAGGAGGAGGAGGAGGAGGAGGTCTTGTCAGAACTACGGCTTGTCCAAGGTCATCCTGCAGGTGAAAGTGGAGGAGTGGGGAATCAAACCCGGTTCTCCCAGATTAGAGTCCGTATACTTAACCACTGGCTCTTCAGATTTGAAACGGAGATGAGCACCTCAACCCTAGAGTCGGACTCGACTGGCTTTCGAGCAAGGGAAACCTTTACCTTTACCTTACTTAACCACTACACCAAAATAACACACAGTCCCAAGACAGTCTGGTATGAAAAAATACACAGATGTGTGCTAGATGCCCCCAGAAGAATACAATAACAAAAGAGACTAGATTAAAGCCATAACATCATTTAAGTGTCTGGTAATAGAAAAAACAACCACTCATTCCTTCACAGAAAAAATACAAAGGTCGATAAAACGTCACATAGCAGTCTGCTCCAGACTCTCTCAATCTATATCCTTCTAACAGTCTTGTATTCTTATCCAAATTCCCAAAAGCAGTCTGCTCCAAATTCAATCAAGCTGTGTCTCTCTTTCAGTCAACACTTTTTCTGGATATCTAAGTGTTTCAGACGTCTGGTCTTTCCTCAGGAACAAATCCTATATTGGTATCTTACATTCAAGTTGACACTTCCATCGATTTATTTTTCTGTTAGTCTATTCGGGCAAGGTCTCCTCGCTTATTTCCAAGCGTGCTGGTGCTGCTGCCAAAGTCAAATGGACCCACACTATGCCATATAACATGCTAGGGTCCCTCCCCACCCCACCCTTTGCCCTCCCTAGGCTCAAACACCATATCTCCAGAAATTTCCCAGCCTGGAGTTGGCAGCCCTAAAACCAAGGAGGAGGAAGAGCACCACTTTGCCTTTTCGTGTTCTTCCAGTCATGCTGACATTTTTATTCATTAGAAGTTGTATATCCCACTTTTTCCTTGGGGTCAATGAGGCTTACAGAGCCAAGATTAAAGCCATGCAAAACACAATAAACCTACGTTAACGTGTTAAACCTACGTTAACACTCTCCCCTGCCCCAAAAACAATTGCTGCTTAGATATTAGAAATATAGAAACACAGAGCTGGAAGGAACCTCACAGGTCATCTAGTCCAACCCCCTGCACAATGCGGGAAATTCACAACTACCTCCCCCCACTCCCCCCAGTGACCCCCTGCTCTGTGCCCAGGGGAAGGCAAAAATTTAACTGGCCAATCTGGCCCGGAGGAAAATTCCTTCCTGGACATGAAGAAATGCATTTTTCTTTGGAAGTTTGAAATGAGCAAAATCTTCACTTTGAGTTTTAATCCCCCCCCCCGGCAGAAAACAAGCTATTCAATGGCTTTCCAGGCTCACCTCAGTTACCTCTTAAGGTCTATAGGTCTAGCTAGAGACAATAGGAGGGTTCAGACTCCCCCCCCCCACCTCTAGCAGGGAACAGATAGGCTTACCAAATCTCGCATAATCGCGGCAGGGGATCCGCATGTCTTCGCAGAATCCGTGCCACGTTGCACCGCCGTCGCCAGGACATGACGCTACGCGTCGCTCTGGCAACGGGGCTGTTTGGAGCCCCGTTGCCAGAGTGACGCATAGCGTCACATCCTGGTGATGGCAGGTGCAACGCGTCTCGCCGTCCCCGTGGCACGGATTCTGTGAAGACATACAATCCCCCACCACAACTTGGCAACCCTAGGAACAGAAGCTTCTGGAATCTTCAGGAAAAGCTTCTCTGACAGGCCAGACCTGGTCAGTGGGTGGGGAGAAGAGAGGTGAAAAAACTCAGGGGAGCATTGAGGAAGCACTCTTTTTCTTGGGTGCTGAGTCTGTGAGAGCAGACACAACTCTTAATTGAGGCCTGCAGGGGGTGACCATTGGCCATGCGGTGGCCTGAAAAGCTGGAGAGGTCTTCAAGATAAAAGTAACTCTGTAGAGATCTGTAACTTCCTAAGCAAAGGTGCCTGTCCTATATTTTAACATCTGATAGGGCATGTATAGAGAGACAGGGACAGAGGATTTGAGTTTTATCAATTTCTTTTGGATCCCTTGCTCAATGTGCCAAAACTATGCTTGTGAACATTTTCTCTTTAATAAACACTTTATAATTTTTGATGCTGGTAGTGGTTCTCTGTACCACATAGACCTCCACCGTCTCGGACATGCTATTTTAAAAAGGAGTGCTGGGGGAAGGCAGGCAGTTGGCAAGTGGCTATTTCTCCAGGAGCGCACAAGGCAGTAAACGGCCCCGTGGTGACCAGGTGGTGGGCAGCAGGAGACATAGAGGCAAGGCCTCAGAACTTGGAAGGGAAGCTTGGAGTCCTGATCCTCCCAGCGGGCAATTCCTTACAAAGGACAGGTGGTGGCAGCAGGCTACTGAGAGAGAAAGAAAATCCTCTCCAGGTGTTGGGGGGGGAAACCTTGGAGGGCAGGATGGAATAGGGCCTGCAGGCCAGAACAGGCCCATTCCACCACACTGCCCCTAAAGCAATCGGCATTACCCTGGGCATGTAAAAAGGGGCCACAAGAGCCGAGAACTGGCTCATCCTTTTCCGCCCTCCCTCTCATGATCTGTCTAAATCCATAGTGGGTCACAGAGCATTTCCACTCATGTCACCACCTCTGTGTTGGTTTTCTTAAATCATACATTTTTGCCAGATTTTTCACACTAGTTTTGGCAGCTCCAGGAGTACCTTCGGATCTAGTTGCCCATTCGCATCCACTTTTTCTGCGATTCCCCCCCCCTTTCAGGTATAGACTCGTACTTTTCCAGTGTGAAACTCCCGAATTCGGATGTTGTCTTTAGCCACCCTTGTGTGGCGTCACCGTTGCCTTGAAACTCCGCCCACCCGTCCCCTTTTCGTTCCCCCCAACCTGCAAACTGTTTAGTTTTTTAGACCGTTCTATTGATTGCATTACAATGCTGATTTTTTCTCTCTCCAGCATTTCCAAAGGAGAGGCCACCACCTTCTGAGGGAGCCTAACAAAATTTGTGGCAGAGTATCTGAAGAAGTGAGCAGTGACTCTCGAAAGCTCATATGCCCTGCCACAGGTGTTGCCAGTTTTTAAGGTGCTACTAGACTCTTGCTCTTTTCTGAGAGCCAGTTTGGTGTAGTGGTTAAGTGTGCGGACTCTAATCTGGGAGAACCGGGTTTGAGTCCCCACTCCTCCACTTGCACCTGCTGATGTGACCTTGGGTCAGTCACGAGCTCTGGCACAGCTGTTCTTGGAAAAGAGCAGTTTGTGTCAGAGTTCTCTCAGCCCCACCCACCTCACAGGGTGTCTGTTGTGGGGAGGGGAAGGGAAAGGAGTTTGTAAGCCGCTCTGAGACTCCAAGTGAAGGGCAGGGTATAAATCCAATCTCTTCTTCTCTTCTTCTTCTTCTTCTGCTGCTCCAGACAGACTAACTTGGCTACCCATCTTGATCTGTCTCCTGAGGAAGCCTGTTCCACTGGGAAACCTCTCTAACAGTCAGGAAGTTCTTACTGCCATTGCATCATTGCAAATAAAACGGCCCATTCCCCGCCTCCTGAAAATGTCTCAAAATAACATCTTGCTCACAGAGGAGATCCGGGCGCTGCGGGACCTTGCACAGTTCCGCAGGGCCTGCAAGACGGAGCTCTTCCGCCAGGCGTTTGAGTAGGAGCCGCCACGACTGTTACCATCTGTCCTAGCCCTTATTACCAACTCGCCGTGAGTGCAAAAATGGTGGTACTGCGTGGAGCTGTGGCCACTAAGGATACCATCCTGGTGACATCGGTTCCCTTGTTAGTTGTTGTGGAGAGCACTTTTGTTGCACTGAATGTTTTTAAAATGCAGTTTTAATGTTTTATGTATTGGGCATTGGCCCCATCTGTACGCCGCCCTGAGCCCGTTCGCGGGGAGGGTGGGTTATGAATTTAAATAAATAAATAAATCTTCACGGAGCTCACATCCACAAAATGGGAGCCGCTGTCGAGGAGGAATAAACTCTAGTGTATGCGCCAAGCAGGCCACTTTAAGCAGGAGTGGGGTGAGAGGGGACAAGAAGCCAGCAACCAGAAGAACAGAGTTGGTATATAGGGATATATGTGAAGAGGCGACCCTTGAGGTAACTGAGTCCTAGGCCACAAAAGGGTTTAAAGGCCAAACCAAAACAGAAATGGGGTGTTTTTTTTTCAGAAGCAGCATTTTGAACTGGACTCATAAACCAATTAGAAGCTCATGTAGCTTCCTGCCTACAAGCCCAGAGGGGGCAGCTTTAATCCTTTTCCCTGGGAGCTTCTGGGGACAGGGCTGGGCATCATGTGGCGATGGATGGCACATCGTAGGGTTTGCCAACTATGGCCAAGGAAATTCTTAGTGATTTGGGGGCAGTGCTTGGGGAGGGGGATTTCACCTAGAATCGACGGCAGGAGAGGTCCCCAACCGTTTTGAGCCCGTGGGCACATTTGGAATTCTGATGCGGCATGGTGGGCGCGGCAACAAAATGGCTGCCACAGGAGGCGGAGCCAGCCACAGATTTATTGCCACAGCCTGACTTCAGGAACACATTGCAGATCTTTTGTGCTGTGGTGGCAGCTGCTGCCAAAATGACATTTAAAAAAAAACCTGCACAGCCAATCAAAGCTCCAATAAATCAGAAACCTTGCTGGGGCAAAAGCCCTACCTGGCCCCGCCCACTTAAAAAAAACATACGGTGGGTGACGAAAAGGTGTCAGCAGGTGCCATAGCGCCTGTGGGCACCACACTGGAGACCCCTGATCTATGTTATACCATAGAGTCTGCCCCCTCTGAAGCTGCCATTTTCTCGAAGGGAACCGTCCTCTGCAGTCCGGAGATCATTTGTAATTCCAGGGAAACTCCGGACCCCGCCTGGAGATTGGCAACCCTATGTGGAGCCACACCAGCAAGCTTCCCCTCCCCATTTTCTCCTGCTGCTACACTGGGCAGCAGCCAATGCTCCCTCTAAGCTGTGGCGTCTTGTGAGCAAAAATTCCACTTTGTGAGCGACTGGCATTAAAGTTGTGAGCGAGCGATTCGGCTACTGCATAAATGAGTTTGCTCTGGAGCCATCCTTCCTGAGCAAAGACAAAAATCTGTGAGTCGGAGGTTAAAAAACTGTGAGCTAGCTCACACTAACTCAGCTTAGAGGGAACACTGGCAGCAGCTAGCGTCGGGAGGTCTGCGCCCCCCCTCTTCCCCCCTGCTTCCCTCCCTGCCCACGCTTCAGACAGATGTTAACAGGCAGAAAGTTCATTGTCAGTTTTCTTCTCACATTCCAGGCGAAACCACAGGGCCAGTGAGGTCAGCAACTGCTGGCAAGGCCGAGCCCCCCCCCCCACAAGGGTGGGTATTGCCCACACTGAAGTTCCTTCCCATCTGCAACCCGCCCACCCCCCCACCCCCAGTGCCTCTTCTTTTCCCTGCCAGAAGTCACTAAGAGAAGTTCAGGGCTTTGGAGTTCTCCTCAGCCTTATCAATCAACCGGAACTGGATTCTCCAGGGCAGTTGCACTTGGAATTCACTGCCACAGGAAGTGGTGGCGGCTACAAGCATGGACGGCTTCAAAAGGGAATTAGATAGGCATATGGAGCAGAGGTCCATCAGTGGCTATTAGCCACAAGGTATAGATAGGGACTCTGGGGCAAGGGATGCTCTGTCATCTTGGTGCTGGGGGGGGGGGTCAACAGTGGGAGGGCTTCTAATGTCCACCAGTGGGTGGACCTCCTGATGGCACTGGTATTTCTGGCCACTGTGTGACACAGAGTGTTGGACTGGATGGGCCTTTGGCCTGATCCAACACTGGCATCTCTAAAATAGAAATAAATGTGGGTGGGTGGGGGTGTATTTTCAGTTGTTTCATCGTCATTTCCCCCAATAATTTTAAAAAAACAACACAAATTCACTCTGCACATGCTCACCCTTGCAAGACTGCTGTCAAGCACTTGCCAAGTCCTAGGGTTGCCAGCCTCCAGGTGAGGCCTGGAGATTTCCTGGCATTGCAGCTGACCTCCTGACTATAGATATCTCTCTTTGTTGATCTTAAACGTGCCACTTAAAGTTTGTTCTGCGTGTGTGTATAGTGCCCTCAGGTTGCAACTGACTGATGGCAATCCCAGCAAGGGGCTTTCAAAGCAAGTGAGAAGCAGAGGTGGTTTTGCCATTGCCTTCCTCTGCAGAGTCTTCCTTGGTGGTCTCCCTCCAAGTACCGACTCTGCTTGACATCCGAGATCTGACAAATCCGGGCTACACCATGCTGCCTTCACTCCAGACACAGATACCAGTTACCCTGGACAAAATGGCTGCTTATGAAGGATGGACTCCATGGTATTATACCCCACTAAAGTCCCTCCCCAAACCCAAGTTCCCAAAATCTCCAGGAATTTCCCAATCTGAAGCGGGCAAGGCCTGAGCACCCCTGAAATGCCTGTGAGCTATTGCAGGCACAGATCATCTGCCCAGGTCTTCTGCAAAATGGTGGAGGGAAGTTTGGGCTCCCGCCACTGGGGAGACAGCGAACAGCCAGAGCTTGACTCTGGAAGAACAATAGGGACTAGGCTCCTAGTCCCTCCACTGGGGAACCAATGGGCACCGTGGTGGGAGATTCAAACCCACCAACGGGGCCCAGGGGCGGGTCCCTGGAGTGTATATAGTTGGCCTGCTGGCCGTTAGCGAGTAGTGTACCAAATAAAGCGTGCTTTGCACTATGCCGGTCTTTGTCCTTCGTCCATGCGGCAAACCCACTACACAATACTCTGGGAAGGACGGGGGTCCCTTCTGAGGCTTCCCTGTCCAAGGCTGTCCTCTGTGTCCCTCACGACACTGAACAGGAAAGGAAATAGCAGCAGACGGCAGCAAACTGCCTGCCTCTGTCCAAATGGGGCTGGGAGGGGCGGAGAACAAGATGCGCTCCCTCAGCACCCTTACGGAGGGCCCGGGAGGACACCCCATCCGGAGCCTGCCCTGAGCCCTTGAACCTGAGCCATCCTGGACGTGGGAGAAGAAACGAGCAGCGAGCGATTAGAAATGGGGCCCCCGGGGGGCGATGAGGGATCAGTACCAAACAGGATGAACAGGTAGCCCCTAGGCTGTTGAAACGTAAATGTAGTTATTAATAAAAATCAACACATCATAAAATGTAGAGACAAGAACCTAGCGTGTTGGCCAGTGTAAGAGAACACCAGCAGTGCCCCTGGCTTGATCTCACCAGTGGTCCATCTAGCCCAGCACTGTGCTTCACACAGCAGCCAACCCAATGCCCCCTGGATGACCTATGAAGAAAGGCACAAAGTCCTACCCCAGAGGAGGACTGGACATTACATAAGAACATAAGAGATGCCAATGTTGGATCAGGCCAAAGGCCCATCCAGTCCAACACTCTGTATCACACAGTGGCCAGAAATACCAGTGCCATCAGGAGGTCCACCAGTGGGGCCAGGACATTAGAAGCCCTCCCACTGTTGACCACCCCAAGCACCAAGATGACAGAGCATCACTTGCCCCAGAGTCCCTATCTATACCTTGTGGCTAATAGCCACTGATGGACCTCTGCTCCATATGCTTATCTAATTCCCTTTTGAAGCCGTCCATGCTTGTAGCCACCACCACTTCCTGTGGCAGTGAATTCCAAGTGTTAATCACTCTTTGGGTGAAGAAGGACGTCCTTTGTCTTTTCTAGAGTCAGAGGAATTTATCTCTCCCCACTGGAAGAACTATATCAAATGGATTTAATTTGGATAGTGTGCCTTTTTGTCTTTCTCAAAGGTTTTTATATTATTTACATGAGCTTATTATCAATCACTTTATATTTATGCTTTGTTTAATTTTTACACTTATTTGTTACTTTTTAACTATCGAGCAGCACCCTTTCCTCACATACCTCATTGACCCTGTTTTGAGGTTCCTTACTGTAATCGCTGTTTATATGGTCACCATTTGCTAGATGTACTAAGTTTGAATATCACACTAAGTTTGGTGATACTAATGCTTTGTTTCTGGTTAAATTGTTTCATATCAATCGCTATCTAAGGGGTATGGTAGGTTTACCGCTATTTAGTGTATCTAAGCATACTATTCCAATTGGAGTTATTGTTAATCTTTTGTTTCTCTAAATAAAAATTGTTATTGAAAAAAAGAAAAAAAACTCAGGGCTTTTTTTGTAGCAGGAACTCCTTTGCATGTTAGGCCACACACCCCTAATGTAGCCAATCCTAATGAGTTCCTGCTGTTAGGTGTGGCCTATTATGCTAATGAGTTCCTGCTGGGCGTGGCCAACTCGGGAGCCAGCCGGAACTCCGTTCCTGTGCCTTCCTGCCCAAAAATAGCCCTGCAGCTGCCAGGGAAAACGGTCTGGTTGTCACGGGGTGTGTCTTTCCTAAGGGCCCCCACTCCGACTCCATGTTGCCACGGTAGCTGGAAAGTGAATGTGCTGATGAGGACGCCTGACTGGCACGTTGACCCTCCAAAGGGGCCGTGGATTGCCAGGCTCCAGTTGGGGCCTGGAGCTCTCCCAGAATTACAACTGATCTCCAGTTTACAGAAATCAGTTCCCCTGGAGAAAATGAGTGCTTTGGAGGGTGAACTCTATGCCTTTATACCCCACTGAGGCTCCTTCCCTCCTCAGATTCTGCCCTTCTCAAGCTCCGCCCCCCAAATCTCCAGGAATTTCCCAACCCACAGCTGGAAACCCTAGTTCCCATAAAGAAAATGGCTGCTTTGGACTCTACAGCATTATATGCTGCTGAGGTCCCTGTCCTCTTGAAACACCTCCCTCTCCAGGGTCCAATCCCAAATCTCCAGGAATGTTCCATGTGTGGAGCTGCCAACCCTATGTGGAGGGGGGGGGGCTCCGGCATTATGCCCTGCTGACATTTCTCCCCTCCCAAACTCCTCCCTCCCTGAGTCTCCAGGAATTTCCCAGCTCAAGGTTGGCAACCCTAGGTTGGCAACTGTTTCCAGAAGAGTTTTGACCACCCCGTCCACCCCTGCCTTCCCCTCATGTTGCTTCCCAGCCCTGCTATTCAGAGGTTTGCTGTTTCTAACTATGGAGCCTCCCTTCAGCTAGTAGCCGGTAATGAACCTAGGAATCTGTGGAACCCCCTTTGAAAGACATCTATGCTTGCGGCCATCCCTACCTCCACGGGCCGTCAATTCCACAATTTAATTACTTTGGGTTGGATCCAGTGTTTTTTGCCTTCAAAACCATAGAGTTTGCCCAAAAACTAGAGTGTCACCGCCGACATCAGCGACACACTTATGTCACTTCCAGGTCACTTCCAGCTGGCCAGCAGCGGACCCAAGGCCCGAAAATCGGGGAAACCCCCACCTGAATGGCCAACCCCATTAGGGAAAGGAAGGAACTCAGTAGAAAAATGTTTGGCTATCTTCGACCAGCGCCAGGGCTTTTTTGCCCCTGGTTCCGACCTGATGGAACTCTCTGTCAAATTACATCCGTGCCCTGTAAGGCAGAGATGTTCCGCCAGGCTTACGGCTGAAGACGGTGTTTTTTAAACAGTAATGGCTTTTTAATCGGTCTGGCTCCTTCTTTCCTTTCTCACTGGGATGAGGATTTTAATCTGGCCCATTCTAGGCGCCATCTGGAATGAATTTTCAAATGTTTTAATATTTTATTGTCCATTGCATTTACATTTGATTGGATGTATTTTATGAAATGTTGTACACTGCCCTGAGCCCTAATAGTTTGGGAGGGCGGTCTAAAAATTGAAATTACAAATAAATAAATAAATAAATAAATAAGGAATGCCCATACAGTCCACCTTCCAAAGCATCCATTTCCTCCACAAGTCAGTGGAATTAGGGTTGCCAAGTCTGTTTTACCTTGCGGCGGGGGGCTCCCGATAGAGTTTTCCCCTCAAACATAGAGTTTTCCCCCTCAAACATAGAGTTTTCCCCCTCAAATGGCTGTGGCCCGCCCCCAGCGTGCCCGGCGTCATCACGTCACATCCTGCTGACGTGCACGCTGGGGTGGGGTTTCCCCCGGGGCCCGATTCCACGGCGGCGGAAATCGGGCCTCCAAAGCGGGGGGTTATCCGCCCCCCGGGGGGACTTGGCAGCCCTAAGTGGAATAAATGTTTTAGATAAATAATAAATGAACAAGTGATCTATGAAGTCTGGAGATCACGTGTAATAATGGGATATCTCCAGCCCCAGCCTGGAGGCTGGCAACCTTATCAAAATAGAGGCCCCGCCTCCCATTTTCTCCAGTAGAAAAGCCGGATAGAATCCAACCTTAATTGAGTAGAAAAGTCCTTCTTTTTGTCCATTGCCAACAACCTTCATTGCGTTCTAGTACTATGGACAGGAAGAAAAAGTTTTTCCCTCTCAATCCTATGCATCATTTTATAAACCTCTCCCCACGGTTACTCCATTTCCTTTGCAGTCATTGGCTAGAACACCATAAGGAGGAAACTCATTTCTGTTTTTTTAAATGAAAGCTGGCAAAACAGGAGGGGGGGGGCTAAGATTTCTCAGGGAAAGCCAGCGGTGCCTCCCCCTGTCGGAAGAACTTTGCCTTCAGCTTGAGAGGGAAGATTGTTTTTAAAATGCAGCATTTGGCAGCTGTGAATGTCACCGCTTCACACCACTGACACAGGCACTGAAGGGTACAAGACTGACCCTCTTGTAGAGTTGCCAGCCTCCAAATGGGACCTGGACATGTCCCAGAATTACAACTGATCTCCAGCCTGGAAAGGTCAGCTTCACTGGAGAAAATGTCCGCTTTGGAGGGTGGTCTCCATAGCATTATATCCCACTAAGGTCCTTCCTGCCCCCATACCCTGCCCTCCCCAGGTTTCAACCTTGGCCCAGTTGCGGTGCTCTCAGCCAGTTTGGTGTAGTGGTTAAGTGGGTGGACTGTAATCTGGGAGAACCGGGTTTGGTTCCCCACTCCTCCACTTGCACCTGCTGGATGACCTTGGGCAAGCCATAGTTCTGTCAGAGCTGTCCTTGAAAAAGAGCAGTTTCTGTCAGAGCTCTCTCAGCCCCACCTACCTCACAGGGGGTCTGTTGTGGGGAGGGGAAGGGAAAGGAGATTGTAAACCCCTCTGAGACTCCTTTGGGTAGTGAAAGGCGGGGTATAAATCCAATCTCCTCCTCTTCTAACCGACCACAGAGGGTTGATGTGAGGATAAAATGGAGGAGAGGAGAATGAGGTAAGCAGCTTTGGGTCCCCATTGGGGAGAAAGGTAGGATATAAATGAAGTAAAAAACCCACAAATTCACCCTCCCAAACCTCCAGGAATTTCTCGACCCCACGCCTTCTCAAGAGGCCTAATGTGTGGAAACAGGCAGCTGAATCTTTTCATGGCAGGGAGGTAAATAACCTCGCCCACAAAATGATATCCCATAGACCCTCCGTTCAAGGGGGAAAGACATTTCTTTCTCCAGGTTTTTGGCCACCCTAGTGGGAATAGACGCATGTCTGAGTGTCACATGCTTGAATTTCACACCCAAAGCTGGGTCGGACTTGGGCCGTCTAGTTGAGGACGCCGTACTCTGACTGGCGGTGCTTCTCCGAGGCCTCAGGGCTGGGGTCCTTCCCAGCCGCGCCGCCACTCCCTACACTGAAGCAATTCGTCTGTAGGGAATCTGTAACTTGGGAACCAACCACCTCTGTCACTTCAGCCGTCCTGTTCCTTCTCCTCACCTTTCTCCCCACCCGTCTCGGTCGAGGTCACTCCGACGTCCGTTGGCGGTGCTGCGTCCCCATCTTTCTTTCCCGCCGTTCTGCAGCCTTCTCTTCCGACCTTCCTTGGGCTGTTTGTTTGTTCCTTCTTCCTCGGCTTGTTTCATCTCTTGCTTCTCTCCGGCTACGCCCCAATTTCTACACGGGAAACCACCACTTCCTCTCGCTGCTCTCGCTGTTGCCGCACAGCGGCTAACGCTCTCCTGGCCTCTACAGACTCTTGCCGTCCGCCTCCCTCTCCTCCCCCCCCCTCCCCGCCAGCAAATTTAGTCAAAGAAGGGGACAGGTGCAGAGAGCTTTCTCTTCCCTTTACTTGTTCAGCCTTCGCTTTCTGAAACGGCACCCCCTATTCCCACAGCGGCTGCAAGGCCTGTTGGGAAATCAACCACCGTGGGCCTGTCTGCCCACGACTGATGTTGAAATAGTTTTAGGTTTGGTTTTACATCCCCCTTCCAGTCCCTCTTTGCATTTTGAATGTCACTCTCAGTACACTCCGGTTTAAAACACAGGAGTCCAGTAGCTGTGGTTGCCAGTCTCCAGGTGGGACCCGCTATTACAATTGATCTCCAAACAACCAAGATCAGTCCCCTTGAGAAAATGGCTGCTTTGGAGGATAGATTCTGTGGCATTGTATCCTGCTGAGGTCCCTACCCTCCCCAAACCCCAATCTCTCCAGGTTCCACCCCCAAAATCTCTAGAGGAGGGCGACGAAGATGGTGAGGGGTCTGGAGACCAAGTCCTATGAGGAAAGTTTGAAGGAGCTGGGTATGTTTAGCCTGGAGAGGAGATGACTTAGGGTTGCCAAGTCGACTTACCTGGAAAGTGGGGGGATTCTGTGCTCCCTCGTGAGTCTCCTCGCGTGCGTGCTTTGCGTGCATGCGCCACAACGATGTCACTGGAAGTGACATCGTGTCGCCCACGTTGGGGGCAGGGCACCGTGACTCGAGGGAAAACCATAGAGTTTTCCCTCGATTCACAGAGTGTCCCCCCACAACTTGGCCAGCGTGACCTCCGGGTGACATCATCACACTGGGGACGCCCTCCGGCAGGGGGTGAAGTCCCCCCCGGGGCCCAATCCGCCGACTGAAAGGTGATACGATAACCATCTTCAAGTACTTGAAGGGCTGTCATATAGAGACGATGGTGCGGAGTTGTTTTCTTTTTTTTAAACCCCCGAAGGGATATTTTTTATTTTGCAATAGACTACAGAAGTACAAAGAAAATATTGGGAAGGGAACTACAACTAAGGATAAAGGAAAGATAACCACACTATGCTAAAACCCCAAGAGGAGGAGATCTTATCCCTGTTAATATAAGTGTTAGTACTAAAAGTGTTAATATCACAATATACTTGTAGAGTTCTTGTTTATCACAGCTTCAAATGTGTCAATGTGTTAGTTGCTATGAGAGAGCTTTCTGACCATCTTCTTCTTCTTCGCTTGAAAAGGCCATTTTCCGAGTCCTTCTGCCTTCACTTCGGCTTTCTGTCTCTAAAATCGTATACAACTCTGGCGGGACCTGGACCCTTTTCTGCAGCAGAGTCCTCTTCCGTTCCAGAGGTGGCAGAGTCACTAGATTTCATTTCTTCCTCCTTAGACTCTTTCTGTGTTCAAAAACTCTTTGGCTTTGAAGGTGGAGTCTATCTTCTCTCTTTTATCGTTGATCTTAAAGATGACACCCTCCGGGACCGCCCATCTGTACGATATTCCATTAGTTTGAAGGAAATAAATTAAATCCTTATAATTTTTCCTCTTTTGTCGAATTTCAAATGGAATGTCTTTTAAAGTTTTGATGATTACATTTCCCATTTTCAGTGGAGTTGCTGAAGTTGCTTTTAAGATGGCATCTCTGGTTTGTTTTCTTGAGAATCTGACCACTATTTCTCCAGGCAGGCTATTTTTTAAAATATAATTGGAGTATGCCCTGTAGGCTAGCTCCATTTCTTTTAGCATCTCTGGTTTGTTTTCTTGAGAATCTGACCACTATTTCTCTAGGCAGGCTATTTTTTTTTAATATAATTGGAGTATGCCCTGTAGGCTAGCTCCATTTACTGGAGCGATGATCTCGCTAAGCACCTTCCTCAGGTCCTCCCGCTCTGCTTCAGGAACTCCCTGGAACCTGAGAATCATGTTAGCTTTTTCCATCTGTAACTGCAGCAAACGATTTTCTTGGACGTTCTGCTTCGTTTCCACTTTTCCCATTCTTTTCTTCAACTTCTTGCTTGTGGTGTCTATCTCTTTAATTTTCTCATTTGCCTGCTCCACTTTTTTCTCCGTTTCATTCAGCTGGAGCTGTTGAGATGCAAAGTTCTTATTCATCACGGTCAGTTGTTGGTTAATACCATCGAGTTGTTTAGCATGTCCACTAGCAGTTTAATGACGTCTGCTCCCTCTTCCGGTTTTGGGCTCTGACTGTCTGGCAGTTTTGTTTTCGGCTTTCTCTGCTGGGCTGCCATTTTCTCCATTTTGTTTACAGTTTCTACCGCTTCTTCACGACTCGAAA
>NW_015163696.1:76982-91773 GCF_001447785.1 Gekko japonicus | reverse complement strand
CTATATAAATCAATGGTGCGACCTCATCTGGAATACTGTGTGCAATTCTGGTCACCACACCTTAAAAAGGATATTATAGCTTTGGAAAAAGTGCAGAAAAGAGCAACTCGAATGATAAAAGGGTTGGAACACTTTCCCTATGAGGAAAGGTTAAGGCGCTTAGGGCTCTTTAGCTTGGAGAAACGACGACTGAGTATTATGCATGGGAAAGAGCAGGTAGAGAAAGAGGTACTTTTCTCCCTTTCTCACAATACAAGAACCCGTGGGCACTCCATGAAATTGCTGAGCGGTCGGGTTAGAACGGCTAAAAGGAAGTACTTCTTCACCCAAAGAGTGATTAACACTTGGAATTCACTGCCACAGGAAGTGGTGGCGGCTACAAGCATGGACGGCTTCAAAAGAGAATTAGATAAGCATATGGAGCAGAGGTCCATCAGTGGCTATTAGCCACATAGATAGGGACTCTGGGGCAAGTGATGCTCTGTCATCTTGGTGCTTGGGGGGGGGGGGTCAACAGTGGGAGGGCTTCTAATGTCCTGGCCCCACTGCTGGACCTCCTGATGGCAGCTGGTATTTCTGGCCACTGTGTGACACAGAGTGTTGGACTGGATGGGCCTTTGGCCTGATCCAACATTGGCATCTCTTATGTTCTTATGTTCTTATGATCCCCCGCGATCCCCCCCGAAATGACCTCTGGATATTATCTATCGGGTGATCTTCTTTACCTCCCTGCTGTAGAAAGCTGCAGCTTCCCCACGTTAAGCTTCTATTAAAGCTTCTACGTTTTACCCCCTCCAGGCTACCCGGATCCCATCAGATAGTGGAAGCTAAGCAGGGTCAACCCTGGTTAATACCTGGATGGGAGTCCGCCAAGGAAATACAGGTGAGATATGGAGAGGCAGGCAGTGGCAAACCACTTATGTATATTGGTTTTATTAATGCTGTGGGCCGCCCTGAGCCACTTCGGCGGAAGGGCAGGATAAAAGCCGAATTAAAAAAAGAAGAAAGAATGCTGGGCGGATTTTCAGGGTGCGATCACACCGCAACATCTGGCAAGCGTAGCGCACCCGTGGCCAACCCGTGGCGTGCCGCTGAAGCTGCGTGGTTAAAAAGTATCTCAACAAATGTACTAGCAAATGGTTTGCCACGGGCTGCCGACGGAATCGTTCCGTGTGATCGCGCCGGCGCACAGCTTTCCCCCGGCTGTCCTCCTTAACGTGCACGGACGAAACCGCGGTGTGCTGCTGTCGCGTCTGGTCGCGTTCTGGCGGGTCTAATTGAGCCGGCGCATAGAGCCATGCCTCCCCCCTCCCCCCGTTATCTGGCCCGTGTGACCGGGGCCATGCTTAAGTATTGTTCCAAATACAATGTCTTTTGAAGTTGGTTTGTTGTTATTTTCGTAAATGCAATCACCAGGTAGGATCAAGCTGTCACAGACGTGAACGCTCTCTGTTCTTTAATTAAAATAATATTTATTTGATATCGATCCTTGAATTAAATAGGTTATACAAGCACTAACCAGGGCCGAACAGCTTCCAAGAGCTGACGAGATCAGGCTAGCCTGGGCAATCCAGGTCGGGGCTAGTCGAGTGTGGAAACAGGCAGCTGTAGCTTTCCATGGCCTGGAGGAAAATAGCACCCCACTGAACCAGGCCCCGTAGCCACAGGGGGGCTGACGAGGGTGACGCCCCCACAAATATGCCCAGCCCTCTCAGGAAGGGAGAGGGGTGGTCTTGCCAGAGGCCATGCCTCTCCTTCTCCTCCTACTCAGCTGTGGTCACTCAGCGGCCTTGCCAGGTCTTAGGGTTGCCAAGTCGTTTATACTCACCGGTGGGGGACTGTCCCTGGGCTCCGGGAGTTGCTGCGGGATGTGCGCGCTTTGCGCTCGCGCGCCACCTGCACATCACAGGAAGTGACACACGACGTAGAGCGCATTGGGGCGTGGCCCCGATCGGCAGAGGGAAAACCATAGAGTTTTCCCTCTGCCGAACGGGGCCACGCCCCCAACGTGCTCTATGTGGTTGTGTCACCTCTGGTGACGCAGCCACACTGCGCTTCGGGGGGAGCGGGGTTCCCCCCGGGCCCCAATTCCGCAGCTGCGGAAATCGGGCCTCCAAAGCGGGGGTTTACCCACCCCCGCCCCCACTTGGCAGCCCTACCAGGTCTTCCTGTTTCCAGCTGCAGCCGAGCAGGAGGGGAGCATCACCAGTTTCTAAGGAAGCCCAAGAGGTCACCAGAATGCTCTCTCTCTCTCTCTCTCTCTCTCACACACACACAAATCGACATGTGCACAGACATTGCAGAATCTTGCACCCTAGACCTGTGTGGGCCTATTATCAGGTTTTGGGTTTTTTGTTTTTGGATCTCCACAGGGGAGCATGCATGGCTATTAGTGGTACAGGTGAGTTATTCGTTTGTTGCCAGGGGGAAGTTAATAAAAAAATTGGGGGGGGATTTGAATGCCTACGAGGGGAAAGAAACTTCACCCCACTTTGATTTTCTGTAGCAAGGTTCTTGCTGCTCACGTGAAGCCCTGATATTGGCACTGGCTGCCTTGTAAATTCTCAATTGGCTGTTTGTGTGGAAAGGGAGTAATTTCTGGTGGAAAGCTACGGACATCTCGGAACCAATGAGAACAAAGTTCTTGGCGGAAAGATCGCAGAGAGGTCATAAAGGAGCGGTGCTTCGAATAAGCGCTTCTGTGCATGTCCAGAAAACAAATGTTCAAAAAGGATGCCGCCCAACCACCTGCTCCGTGATTACCACGCAGCAGTAATCTGGACGGTCAACCATTGGGTGAGCGCGTGGTGAGGCGAGATAAGGTTGGCATGTTTGGACAAAACTATCCGAAACAAATAACACCGGATAAATTAGATGTCTGACCACAGCCTTTGTTTATCAATAGGTGTGGTTTCTGATTTTTTCCCCAATTTCTGATTAAGTGTCGAGCAATAAAGCTTTGAAACTAGACATCCTTTGTTTATTACTGTTCCCAGCCTCCAGGTAGGGCTTGGAGTTCTACTGGAATTGCACAACGGATCTCCAGAATACCGAAACCAGTTCCGTAGGGGAAATGTAAGGTTGCCCTCCTGGCAACCCAAGTGGAATGGAGGGGATTTATGAGGAGAAAGACTTAGGCCTCATTGCTGGTTTTGCACAGGAAGTGATGTCATTGTGTTAAGTCGCCCACTTAACAGAATAGCCGGAGAGTGATTCAGCAAAAGATCAGCTTTATTCAGCAACTCAACACAACTCCAACACGGATCAACATCTGATAGCCAGAACAGCTTTAGCATTGAAGCTGTTCCACTTTTAAACTCTCCTGGCTAATGTAGCCACGCCCTATTGTACAATATCAACCTATGAGGTTGTAGAGTTAAGGTGCAATCACATTAGTTCCCGCTCAGGGAGCTTGCTGGTACTTGATTGGCTGGTTCTTCCTGGGCTACCAATATGATTGGAGGAATTTGGATCCTAGCCCAGGATGAAGCTTCACATGGTGTTTCAATAGGGTGATTCACATACAGTTTGCCTTGCATTGAATACACCACACATTGTGCCAGTGACACATGGGTGACACTCTGATATTTGGGCAAAAGCTCTGTGGTCAAACCAGCTTCTACCGTAGAGTTTTTGCCCAGATACCAGAGTGTCACCCAAATGTTGCTGGCGTGATGATGTCACTTCTTGTGTAGCACTGGCAACGAGGTCTAGGCCTGCTTTCTCCTGTTAAGTTCCCCCCACCAGCCAGCTAATCAGCAGCTGGGGGTAGGGCTTGGCGGCGGGGGACCCCCCCACCTCCACCTCCACCAGGGGGTGGGTCTGGCAACTCTAGGAAAATGGCAGCTTCAGCGGATGGCCTCTCTGGCATTATACCCCACGGAGGCCCCTCCTCTCCTCAGAGCCTGCTCTCCCCAGGCACCACCGCTCCAGTCTGCAGGAATTTCCCTGCTGTTTAACTCTGTTTCACTCCAAACACAGATGTACAATGAAAAGCAAATGAAAATAGAAGCCAAAAACAAAACCAGCGATCCAAACACAGGATAAATCATCATAATTCAGCCGCAACGGAAATATGAAAACAAACCATCTGGGCTTAAACAGCTAACATTTAATGCAGGGACTAAGGCACTCTATTGCAGTGTGAGCTTCCCTCTACCAAAGGAGGTGTAGCAAGAATCTTTTCTCCTCCGGGTTTGTAAACACTGAATAGGGTTGCCAGCCTCCAGGTGGAGCCTGGAGATCTCCCAGAATGATGGCTGGTCTCCCGACCACGGAGATCAGTTGCCCTGCAGACAATTGCTTCGGAGGGTGGACTCTGTGGCATTGGACCCAGCTGAGTTCCCGCCCTTCTCCAAACTCTCCAGGTATTTCCCAACACAAAGCTGGCAAGCCTAAATCTGTAATGCTGTTTCATTTCAGAAAGCTTTAGAGGCTGGCTTTGGTACATTTGATCTCCAGTTTTAAAACCTGGGCGAAACTGGTTATCGTTGGCTTGGTTCCGCAATGCTTATTTCTCATTATTGGCTAGAGAGAGCCAGGTATACATTTTAAAAAATGAGCAGACAACCAGCCGCATAAGGTTTGGAGCCTAAGCTTATCCCCCATGCTCGAATCCTCCCCCCTTCCCCATCGCATCTCCTTGCAGCAGGCAGAAATACAACCGGTGAAGCTATTTCCCCGTAGAACAGGAGGTGCTACGTTTGTTGAATCTTTGCCTGCCGTGTTGCTGTAATGATGGGGTATTTGCAGGCTACTCGGCATGGAAAAAAAAGAACGGCTGAGGTTTCTAAAGCGACAGAGGTTTACAGGGTTGAAGAAACACTTTAATAGAGAAAATTATTTCTTGTTGCCACAATTCCACACAGGGAAAGTTGTAATCTTGAATTTCTGTTTCTTATGGGGGGGGGGTTGCCCTCCCCACATTCAGAAGCAGGATCAATTGGGGTGGGGCTGGGCTTGTCGTTGGCACCGGGGCTTGTCGTCAGAGCTGAAAGTAGACCTCGGAGGGAGGGGAGAGTGTCTGCAGTTGTTCGGCCCACCCAGACAATGGCCCCCGGCCGCCCATCATCTGCAGGGTCCGTGGGAGACAATGCACGGCTGTAGCCGGTCGGTTTGTTTAAAAAGGCCGACATCTGTGGGAGAAATTTTCCGTCACGGCCTGGAACCAGTTCCTACCTTTGTCCTATTGTGACTGGCCTGACGGTGCCCTCGCTCAAAGGCCCAAATTCGCACACCTCCTCCCGCCAAGGAACACCCTCCAGTTCCAACCCGCAGCTCGCCCATACCCCAAACATCTTGACCTTGGGGGGGGCGCGTCTTTCCCCATAACGGCTCTCCATTCGCGCCTAGTGACCCTGGGCGACAATGGACGGGTTTGTTCTGTGGGGGGTTGAGGAATCCAGAGAGGGGGGAAAGGGGACAATGAAGCCCTGTTTGGGCCACTCGCCTCTTCGGCGGGTACGGGGTCAGGGGGGCCGTGACTCACGCCAAGGGACGAAATGCCAGGGGGCATCAGCCAGAGGTGGGTGGGGGCCTTGCCGCCACTGCTGTTGCCGCCGCAGGGGTGTATGGATGGACGCGGGCCAAGAGAGGTGGGGATTTGGCTGTTTCATTCCACACACACGCGAACAAAGCCCAGCTGGGTTGGAACGGCCGGCCAGACTCGGCAGCCGTCAGGTTGGGGTTGTGAGGGTGGCTGAGAGAGTGCAGGAAGCTCTGGAGGCTGGTAGAGAGACAAAGAGAAGCAGGTAGGTTCGCTTGCGTGTGTGTGTGAGTGTCGGTGGGTGTGTATTTGAAGGCAAGGGGAAAGATTTCGATCACCAGGGGTGTAGTTGTAGAAACCTTTCCAGGGGAACTGATCTCTGCCGTCCGGAGATCAGATCTCCAGCCGCCACGTGGAGGCTGGCAACGCTAGTAGGTCCGGCACTTGTCTGCAGCTGGACTTTTTGTGATGCGTTGCCAACTTGTGGAAACCTTCTTCTTTACTTGTGGGCAGTCTGAACGTTGATTGAGAAGCGTAATGAAAAAAGGACGGGAGAGTTTAAGGAACCCCCCTCAGTGTTCAGTAACATCTGGAATAGTAAATTAGGGTTGCCAGCTGACCAGATTGAAAGAACAGCCCCGCTGCTCCTGTGACTTTAGCAGCAGTTTGAAATACAGGAACCAGTCAACGGGTCTCATCCTGGCTTGGTGCTGAGCAGGATCTCCTGCTAATGGGTGCCGTTCAGGCTTCTTCTAATGACACAGCTACATGAGGCGGTGGGTAAGTTGGCAACTCTACCTTGCACAAGCAAAAGGCGTTTGGTCTGGATATTTACTGTGTCATCTCCTGTCAGCATGCTTAACTGGTTCTCTTCTGTCCCACAGGCCCTCCGCTTTGAGCCTCACCCCCACCACCCTGATATGGGGTGGCAAGGAGTTGGTCCCACAGCCTTTCTCTGTGGGGGGCTTCTCATCGCCTTCCTCCTAAGGGAGGCATCTGGACAGAGCAAGAAGCCGGAGAGGTAAGGCCGGGAATTAATAGATGATAGATTCATGGAGGATAAGTCTGTCAATGGCTACTAGCCATGGTGACTGAGGGGAACCTCCACATTCAGAGGCACTAAACCTATGAATCCCAGATCCAGGAGGCAACCTCAGGGGAAGGCCTCTGCCTCTATTCCGTCTTGTTAGCCCTCCAGAGGAACTGGTTGGCCACTGTGTGAGACAGGATGCTGGTCTAGACGGACCACTGGTCTGATCCAGCAGGGCTCTTCTTATGTTCTTATAAAAGGGGATTAGATAGATTTATGGAGGATGGGTCTAGCAGTGGCTACTAGCCATGGTAACTGTGGGGAACCTCCACATTCAGAGGCACTAAACCTCTGAATCCCAGAGCCAGGAGGCAACCTCAGGGGAATGCCTTGGCCTCTATGCCCTGTTGTTGGCCCTCCAGAGGAAGTGGTTGGCCACTGTGTGAGACAGGAAGCTGGACTGGATGGACTAGGGGTCTGATCCAGCAGGGCTCTTCTGAGATTCTTTAAGAGGGGCTCAGCCTGTGGGAGAGCTCACACAGAGTATCTACAAAGTCTCCAGGTTTAACAGGCAGAAATCAGAGGTCGATAAAAAGAAGTAAAGACCCTGGGGAAGGCTAAAAACGTGGGATCGTGCCATTAAACTAGAAATTAATGACCAACAAAAAGAAGCACTTCCTCACACAATGCAGTCTACCTGTGGAACTCACTGCCACAGGATGTTCTGATGGCCGCTTGAATGAATGTTTTTTTTTTAATTAAAGGATTAAATCGTTTTATAGGCCTATCTAGGTTTACCCACACCCACCCACACACACATGCAGGGGGGGGGGGAGTCTGCATGTTCAACAGTTGTCTGTTAGGCTGAATTTCCCCAGATGCTGTGTTTTCTACACTGGAGACACACATGGAAAATGCTTAACCTGTCCACTTTTCCACATAGCGTGCAGAAACTGAAAGGCACAGGAGCCTTGCCACTGGAAAAAAGTGGCAACCCCAGGTGTAAAGGTGGCTACTAGGCTTAATGGCAAACTTGTCCATGGACAGCATGTTGTGGTTCTTGGGACTAACAGCCTCAGTCCTGGGAATCTAACAATACAATCCTAAACAGAGCTACAGCCTTCTGGTGAAGTCGGTGGGCCTCAAAGCACGCAACTTGGGTTAGGATTTGATTGTTAAAAGACCACCTTTCCCGGAGTGAACCTGCTCATTAGAAGGAAGGACTTCTTCACCCGTGTGGAATTCATTGCCGCAGGAAGTGGTGGCAGCTACAGACACAGGCAACTTCAAGACGGGACTGGATAAACATCTGGAGCAAAGGTCTATCCGTGGGTATTAGCCACAAGGTATAGAGGGAAAACTCTGTCTGGGGCAGTGATGCTCTGTATTCTTCCTGCTTGAGGGGGCAACAGTGAACCTCCTGAGGGCACCTGGGTTTTGGCCACTGTGTGACACAGAGTGTTGGACTGGATGAGCTGTTGGCCTGATCCAACATGGCTTCTCTTATGTACTTGTGTTCTCTTATGTGCTTATGATCTTTGTCATGGCCTCCTGGTTCAGAAGGTGCGATGGGCATCTGCTTGAAGGCCTTTTCCGTGGTGGCACCCAGCGCCATCTTTGTGGTGCCAGGAAAAGGCTGTATTGTTCTCTTATGCTTTTGAGCAGTGTTCCCTCTAACCTGAGTTAGTGTGAGCTAGCTCACAGTCTTTTAGCCTCTGGCTCACACATTTTTGTCTTAGCTCAGGAAGGATGGCTCCAGAGCAAACTAATTTATGCAGTAGCCAAATCGTTTGCTCACAACTTTAGTGCCAGTCGCTCACAAAGTAGAATTTTTGCCCACGAGACTCCATGGCTTAGAGGGAGCATTGCTTTTGAGAGCCCCTTTTTAATCCAGTTCTGGCTTTATGTTCCTTAATCCTCCTGTCGTTAGTCTTCTTTACATTGTTATGGCTTGATTTGGGGTTTTACCTATTTTTATATCCTGTTTGTAAACACCTGTATGCTGAAAAGCAGGGTTAGAAATTCTCCCAAATAAATAAATTACGTAAGTAATAAAAGGGATATCTTTTGGTATCGCGCCCTGTTTTATGCTTTCTGGGATGTCTGTCCGATGTGCAATAAACAGGCAATAAATAAATAAATAAATGGTGCGGTTCCAAAGAAAGCCATGCAAAAAGTGGAATAGGTTGGTCGATATGAACAAAGTAATCATTAATTACCAAGTGAAAGGTCAAGTGAGTAGACCAAGCTTCCCTAGAACCCCAGACCCATGTTTGCGTCTCTTCTCCATGCCAGAAGATACTCCCTACGGACATACCTACTCTGTTGTGTACATTTCAAAGATGAAGAAATTCACTATAGCACATTGGGTGCAATCTGCATCGTGAGGAGGATGTGAGCTGTAGTTCTATTAGATCCCTCCCTTCAAACAAAGTTTTGTTTGTGTTCCTGAGGCCTCTTGTGAAGCTTGAACACAGCAGTTCTTCTGCATTAGTGATGTCAAATTCTCATTTTCCAGGGATTTTCTGCCACTCCATGTAGGCGTCTAAATGCAATGGAATGCAACTCTCAAGAACAAAGCGTGTTTGTGTGTGCGCACAAAGAAAGTGGACAGGTGTGTTGTAGCATAGCATGCTGTGCGTGCAAATTGCAGTGGGCCAGCAAAATGACAAAGAAGTGAGTTCTAGATCAAATCAAGCCTGAACTCTTCCTAGAAGCTACAGTGATTAAATGGCAGCTATCGTACTGCAAGAAACTCAAGTCTCTGCAGATTATGCTTTCTGCATACTCATGGAAGAAAGTGTGGTCTGAGCCCTGATTGCTCTTATCCTTTGTAGAAGGAGTAGCCAAGCATGATACTTCTCCCTTCCCTTCAATGCCCGGGAGGGGGGGGGTTGCGGGGTTTGATAAGGCTGCAGGCTATGCTGTGGAGGGCCACCCAGGACGGACAGGCCACAGCGGAGAACTCAGACAAAAAGCGATCCACCGGAGCAGGAAATGGTCACCCACTCCAGTATCTTTGCCCAGAAAACCCCATGGGCAGTAACAAAAGGCTACAAGATATGACACCAGAAGATGAGCCCCTCAGGTTGGAAGGTGTCCAATATGCTACTGGGGAAGAGCAGAGGGCAAGTACAAGTAACCCCAGAAAGAGTGAAGCGGCTGGGCCAAAGCGGAAAGGACGCTCAGCTGTGGATGTGTCTGATGGTGAAAGGACAGTCGGATGCCCAGCTGTGGATGTGTCTGACAGTGAAAGGAGAGTCGCATGCCACAAAGAACAATACTGTATAGGAACCTGGAATGTAAGATCCATTAATCAATCGACACAGCAAGCTCTGGGGGACAGCTGAAGACAGAAGGGCCTGGCATGATGTGGTCCATGGGGTCGTGAAGAGTCGGACTCAACTGCGCGACTGAACAACAACAATAACACTCTCTTCCTTTTCACAGAGCCCTGGGACTGTGCGACTGAACAACAACAGCAAAACTCTCTTTCTTTTCACAGAGCCCTGGATAGTGGGAGGAATTCTTACAGGAAAATCGGAATGACATTGAGTGGATGAGGCATTTCAGTGTTAATGGGGCAATGTTTGCTAACATTATGTAATGCCTGGGAATAACCCAGGGATAACATACAATTATCAACGCTTAGTATCAAAGCAAAAGGCAAACCATCAATCCATGCATCCGTTTTTAGTTTGAGGGAAATGTTTGTGATCGAAGTCTGTTTGGCTTAGAAGTGCTTCTTGCAAAACTGGTTTTTCCAGTAGCTCTCCCATCCTCCAAACCCCTGTGGACTCTAATCAAATGTAAATGTTCAGCAGTTGCCCATGAGGAAACCTGTTATCATGTAAATTGGCCGTCTAACATAGACCAAAGTGAAAGAGTCTGAAACGGGGGATATTTGCAGAAACAATTCTACTTAAAATAGTAGTATCGATTTCAAAACGGAGCAGAACAAAGGTTCACAGCAAAAGTATTTTTGGGAAGTGCGGGGCAACGGTGTGCTGGAAGCGGTCTGAGTGCTGGTCCCCCTAAAATAAATGCAGAGCCAAGAAGAAGCCCCTACACAAAGCGGCAGTGAAGGTGGGGAGGGAATGCACAACGGAAGATTGAGAGGCGCTCAGAAATCGAGGGAAGAGAAGGTGCAGAAAGGGTCATCATGAAAAGGCAAACGTCATCGGAAAAGACAACTACGCTAGGGAAAGTTGAAGGCGGCAGCGAAAGGGGAAGACCAAACGGGAGATGGATTGACTCCATTAAGGAAGCCACGGCCCTCCGTCAACATTATGTAATGCCTGGGAATAACCCAGGGATAACATACAATTATCAACGCTTAGTATCAAATCAAAAGGCAAACCATCAATCCATGCATCCGTTTTTAGTTTGAGGGAAATGTTTGTGATCGAAGTCTGTTTGGCTTAGAAGTGCTTCTTGCAAAACTGGTTTTTCCAGTAGCTCTCCCATCCTCCATACCCCTGTGGACTCTAATCAAATGTAAATGTTCAGCAGTTGCCCATGAGGAAACCTGTTATCATGTAAATTGGCCGTCTAACATAGACCAAAGTGAAAGAGGCTGAAACAGGGGATATTTGCAGAAACAATTCTACTTAAAATAGTAGTATCGATTTCAAAACGGAGCAGAACAAAGGTTCACAGCAAAAGTATTTTTGGGAAGTGCGGGGCAACGGTGTGCTGGAAGCGGTCTGAGTGCTGATCCCCCTAAAATAAATGCAGACCAAGAAGAAGCCCCTACACAAAGTGGCAGTGAAGGTGGGGAGGGAATGCACAGCGGAAGATTGAGAGGCGCTCAGAAATCGAGGGAAGAGGCAGGTGCAGAAAGGGCCATCGTGGAAAGGCAAAAATCATTGGAAAAAACAACTACGCTAGGGAAAGTTGAAGGCAGCAGCGAAAGGGGAAGACCAAACGGGAGATGGATTGACTCCATCAAGGAAGCCACGGCCCTCCGTCTGCAAGACTTGAGCAAGGCTCTTAACAACTGGAGGCCATCAAGTCGTAGCGTCACCAGAAGTTGGAAGCGACTTGACAACACTTCACACACACACACGCACACGCACCACTCTGCAGTTCCGAATTTATCTTTTAAGAAGCCCTGCTGTCCTGCTTCAGTTGATAGTCAAGGTCAGGGGTCATTTCCTGCAGGAGTGCACAGGAGTGGAGCTCCGGCAGTAAAGAGCCCAGGGGGCGGGCACATGCAACAAGCCCCACCCCCTGCGCCCAGCAGCCCTCAGTCAGAGCAAGAAGCAGCCAGGTACGTTGCAGAGCCCCCCCTGGCCCAAAACAGTCCAGTGGCACCTTTAAGACCAAGTTTTATTCAGGTACAAGCTCTCCCTCCTCTGCGAAGACAGATCTGCACATTCCCACCCCCAATAGCTAGCAATCCAAAATAGTCCAGTGCAGCCTGAGCGGTGGGTGTTGCCTTCTGACAAACGTCCGGTGATGTCAGGGGGTGTGGCATATGAAAATACGTTATGCTAATGAGTTATGCTAATGAGCTCCTGCACCTCTTTTTCTACAAAATGAACCCTGGACAAGGTGATGAGGCAGAGTGTCGGGTGACTTGCAATCTATCATCCTGTGTCACAGATGGGCTTTCATGATGTTTCATCTCAAACACATTTCCCATCTAGAGAGCCATTCACACACTCACCAGCCAGTCATCAAGCAGGAATGGTTTACATGCACATGTGAACCAGCTCTCATGTTGCGTTGGGGGGGGTTGTTGGTTTTTTTTTGCTGTATTTGAACTTATCTATAACTAGTATAATACTTTCTGACCTTTGTGATTATTTTAACATGTTGCTCTTAATTTGTAACCCAGGCAATTTACATGCTAGGCTCGCCAAACTCCAGGTGGTTATGCAGAAGTATATAGCACTGTGTATAATAGACGTATGTTCAAGGTAGATCAGTTTCGTGCTTTTTCTTTTTTATTTTTCTATACTGTTATATAAATATTGGTGTCAAATATTATCAAAAATAGATTTCACCCAAACGAAATTCTGTTCAAATATTCAGACAGCAACTTGTCAGTATCACAATCACTAGTTTTGTTTAGGTGAAAGGCTCTGCCCTTGAATCTCCAGGAATTTCCCAACCCGTATTTGGCAACCTGACTACACTCCCAGGATTTGCAGATATACAGGTCAGCTGTCTAGCGTAGAATTTGACATCCTGGAAATAATTTTCATTTTAAAGGCTGCTCCTAGTCGTCATGTTTTGCACCCAGAAAATCCTAGAATCCCCCCTCCACCATTCCAATTTGGAAGGCAAAGCACAGAATAAGGTCTGTGTGGGAGCTCTCTCCAAATGCCATCCCCACAGATTCTTTTCATTTTTAAAAAAGTCAGCTTTGGGACACCAATTCAGTGTATATGCATGAGATCTGGAAATGTGTTGTGAATGACTGCAGAAAGAATGTGGGTTGGTTGGCCAACAGATTTGTTACTCCACAACAAATTTGTTACTCCTCTTAGTGAGGTTGCCAACTTTGGCCAGGGAAAGTCCTGGACATTTGGTTGTGTGTCTGCAGAAGAGAGAATTTGGGGAAGGATTTCACCCGGAATCTATACTATACCAAACTATACCTTTGAAGATGCCATTTTCTCCAAGTGAACTGATTTCCATCACTGGGAGTTCAATTATGATTCCTGGTGAACTCCAGGCCCCACCTGGAGGTTGGCAACCCCACTACACAACCCTGGTTTCAGTCTCCAGGCCTAGGCTAGTTCAGGAATTGATGTCAACCAGGACCCCATGAAGTTCAGTCCTCAGTTTTCTTCCTTCTCTACTTGCAGCCAGGTGTGCTCCCGCCACATCTTGCGAATCCCTCTAGTCTACAACGAGACCTACGCCAAGCCCCAGCACCAGCCCTACCTGACACTCTGCCCTGGGCCTCGGATCTGCAGCACCTACAGGTATGCAAAGGCTTGCCAATCTTGGCTGAGGCTTTGATGATGTCATGGGTGAAATCTGGTGACGTCATACCGCAGAACCTGGTGATGTCCAATCGAATAGCAAGGTTCACTGTGGCGCTTTCACACACCAGTAGGGATTATACCACAGTGTCTGGGAATGTGTGTAGGTGCGATCAGGGGTCTTTGCAAAGACTGGCTATTAACTGTGCTGAAAAATAAGATCAATAACGTGGGTCTGGATCCTGTGACTCTCGTCCATGTAGCAGCATATGGGTGGTGGTGGTTGTTATCGCCATCATCATATGGCACTGTGTGTAGAATAGCTGGGAGATCCTAAGATGGTCTGGCATCCAGAAGTTCTAGCCCTTTCAGCATTATGTATCACTAGGTGGCGAGTTAGACTTGTTTTCAGGCCACGAGACGTTTCAGAGGTGGTTTGCCATTGCCTGCCTCTGGGTCACACCCTTGGTATTCCTTGGAGGTCGCCCATCCAGACACTAGCCAGGGCCGACCCTGATTAGCTTCCAAGCTCTGACGAGATTGGTCTAGCCTGGGCTCTCCAGGTCAGGGTACCCTATGAGTTTATGTCTTCCTCCAAGGGAAAAAGACGACCTTCCATGGGAAGTCAGGGCTGGCATAAGGGACAGCTGAAGGACTGCTACTTAGCATAGCTAGTTTAGGAACTTCCCACAAATTCAGATTTTGTCCTTCCTGTCTCCTGATTGTCTCTCTGGAGACTTCCTGCTCCAACTGAGCCCTCCCCCTTCATTCCTGTCTCCCACAGAGCAGTCAGTCAGTCAAGCTTCTCTCTCCTCTGTTCTATCAGAGTTTATTTCTTCTTCAATAAACAGAGAGTTATTTTCTTTAAGCAGTTGGTGCTCCATTCCTCTGCGTGTTTAAGCTCTACCAACAGCCAGGTCCTCCCGGGTCATGGAGGGGTAGGGGGGTAGGGTTGCCACATCCAGGCTGGGAAACTCCTGGAGATGTGGGGGCGGAGCCTGGGGAGGACAGGGACCTCAGTGGGGCACAGTGCCCTAGAGTCCACCCTCCAAAGCCTCCATTTTCTCCAGGGGAACTGATCTCTGTAGTCTGGAGATGAGCTATAATTCCGGGGGATCCCCAGGTCCCGCCCGGAGGCTGACACCCCTACACCGAGCAAGGTTTACCCCAGTTGCCACGCCTCAAAGAGAAGATATATCGAGGGTGTGCTTTGCCGACTGCCTTGAGATTTCATGCTGCTGCCTTGAGAATGAGCCCACAAACCTGAGTCTTGAGGCTAAAGCCTGACGCTTGGCAACTCTAGTTCCATGGGGGGGGGGGAGCTGATAGACTGGAGCA
>NW_015163696.1:63903-76960 GCF_001447785.1 Gekko japonicus | reverse complement strand
GGGGGGTCTGGTTCCTTAACTGGTTGGAAAGGAGGGGGTGAGGTCTATTAGATCCAGCCAAATGTGCTCATGATTAAGAGAATGGACTGCAAAGTGCCCTGCTGCATACGGGAGCTCAAAAACGTGAGTTCCCTGCCCCAAAGAGCTTCCATATACATGATGGGGGGCGGGTATGCAACAGAGATTCAGCTGCATGGGGGTGAGGTTTAACTTCTTTAGCAGATGAGGACGATTCAACAGTCTTGCTTTGAAATGAAGGAGTGGGATCAAAGGCATCCGTCTTCTCACTTTATCCCTCTGGAATTCAGGGGGAATATGACTCTCTAAATGGGCATCCCAAGGACTGCAGCCGTGGGTGTGCATCCAGCACACTTGGGAACTTTCAAAGCGTGGATTTACGCCTCTGACACTTCGCCAAAGGTTCCAACTCTAAAGGGCCCCGCAAATGAGAAATAAAAATAAAACCTTCAAAAGGAGATTTTTTTGTGTGTGCCAAATTCAACTTCTGCTCTGGTCTAGTGTTTAGAGCAGGAAATGGTGAGCGGTTGGGGGGGGGTGTCCTCAGAGTGTGTGTGTGTATGTGTTGGAGGGAGTCCAGGGCTCTTTAGAGGGGAAGTGTGGTCTAGCAATCAAAGCAACATACAGTGCCCTGACCTGGATAGCCCAGTCGAGCCCGATCTCATCATATCTCAGAAGCTAAGCAGGGTCAACTGTGGTTAGTACTTGGATGGGAGACCTCCTTGGAATACCAGCAGTCGGGAGGACAGGGGCAGGCTTTATTCAGCCACCTCTCTGAATATCCTCCGGGCCCCCAGTAGGGGTCAGTCACCAGAGGGCCCCCGGAATTCCAGGGACAAACAAAAAAATCAAAAAAAAAAAAAAAAAAAAAAAAATCAGGCAAAAGCAAAATATGGTGGGACTCAGGACCATTCTGTTCTCCAGAACCGGGATTGAATGGTTAATAGAAATGAGCTTAAAGACAAATTCATGGGGGAAGAGATTCATCAGTGGTTCCTACTGATTATCAGCCTGCATAGCTGTGAATGGAGCCTCCATGTTCAGAGGCAGTGGTGCTGGGGACAAAGCCCAAGGCCTGGCTATTTGCATGTGCACAGTGGCCGAGGATCTGAGGCCGAGGGCTCTGGGCCCCTGGGGCAGGGAGAATGAGCGGCCATCAAAGACGTTGGGGTTCTCTCCCCTAGGACTACGTACCGGGTGGCCACAAGGCAAGTGAAGAAGGAGATCCTGCAGTCCAACGCCATCTGTTGCCAAGGATGGAAGAAACGGCACATTGGGGACCAGAAGTGTGAGGAAGGTGAGTCTGAGGATGTTGCAACTTTGTTACCGGGTTTGTTTCCCCCGGGGGCCAAACGAGACATGACAGCATCCTCGTAGCATTCACGAGGCTACTGCCGCCATTTTTAAGTCCTTGAAAAGCTGGATCAGGCTGTCAGCAGGGTGGACTGAGGTGTGGTTCCCCTCGTGAGTTCACTGTTCTGCCTTCTGAGGACAGCACAGAATTTTTTTTTTGTTTTTTGGGTGGGGGGGGGGGGGAGGAGGATAATTCTATTGTGTCTCTGTATCAGGAAACACCTGATAACAGAGGTGGGGCAGAATTCCTGTCCAACATCAGAGCATATGAACATAAGAGATGCCAATGTTGGATCAGGCCAAAGGCCCATCCAGCCCAACACTCTGTATCACACAGTGGCCAGAAATACCAGGTGCCATCAGGAGGTCCACCAGTGGGGCCAGGACATTAGAAGCCCTCCCACTCTTGACCCCCCCCAAGCACCAAGAAGACAGAGCATCGCTTGCCCCAGAGTCCCTATCTATACCTTGTGGCTAATAGCCACTGATGGACCTCTGCTCCATATGCCTATCTAATTCCCTCTTGAAGCCGTCCATGCTTGTAGCCGCCACCACCTCCTGTGGCAGTGGATTCCAACTGTTAATCACTCTTTGGGTGAAGAAGTACATCCTTTTATCCGTTCTAACCCGACCGCTCAGCAATTTTATGGAGTGCCCACGAGTGCTTGTATTGTGAGAAAGGGAGAAAAGTACCTTTTTCTCTACCTGCTCTTTCCCATGCATAATCTTATAAACCTCAGTCATGTCACCCCTCAGTCGTCATTTCTCCAAGCTAAAGAGCCCTAAGCGCCTTAACCTTTCCTCATAGGGAAAGTGTTCCAACCCCTTTATCATTCGAGTTGCCCTTTTCAGCAGTAGAAAGGAGGCAGGAATCATGCAGAAACACTATGTACAGCCTCCTCTGAGGGCAAGTGACTCTGCTGTGTCCCTGCCTTGGGAACCGCACGATGATCCCATCACTCACCGGATGCAGTGACATGCCAGAGGAACTTCTCTTTGGTGGAGGCCGATTGGAAGAAGGCAAGGTCAGAGCAGGCACTCATGCATAGACACGCCTGGCAACCTCTTCTTCCTTCTCCATGAGTGGGTATTTGGAGGTTCAGAGAAACCTTTAACTGTTTGGGTCCCTGACCTTTGTGACCCAGTGGGCACCTTTGGAATTCTGATACAGGGGGGTCGATGCAACCACAAAGTAGCCACCAGGGGAAGCGGAGCCAACCACACAGTTTGAAGCCCAAGCGTGGGAGATCTGTGGAATAATTTTGAAAAAGCACTTGGTAAGGGGCATATGAGAGAAAATAAAACCAACACTGGTGGCAGCTCCTGCGGAAACAATGTTCTTTTCGTCTGCGCAGCCAGTTAGCTCTCCAGCGGCTGATCAGAAGCCTTGCTGGGCAGGAGCCTCACTTGGCCCCACCCACTTGGCCCCACTTGGTGGGTGCCAGGAAAGGTGTCGGCAGGCACTATGGTGCCCACAGGCACTCCGTTGGGGACCCCTGGGTTACTGTATCCCTGGGCATGTTTTTAGGAATGACTGCTCTCAGGGGTCGTTTCGTAGAAAAAGAGCTAGGGGAACTCATTAGCATAACTCATTAGCATATACCACACCCCCTGACATCACCGAGGCCCTCCCTGGCCCCAGGCAGGCAGGGGTGGGGAGAGGCGGGGAGGAAGCAACTCACCCTCCCTCTTCTCCTGCCTCCTCCTGGCTGAATAAGGGCCGGAAGCGGGGCGGCCGGAAGCAGGGGGCGGGGCTTCATCATGTGCCCCACCCCCCATACCTCACCCGGGGGAACTGCGATCCCCCCCGATCCCCCCCCCGAAATGACCTCTGACTGCTCTGATGGTTTTTACAAGTGGCTCAGTTTCCCCCCAGCATTCCCTGCCTGAGTAGAACAGCTAGGTTCAAATTCAGTAGCACCTTAGAGACCCACAAGATGTTCGTGGTATAAGCTTTCGAGCGTCAAAGCTCCTTTCACTGTTGGTCTCTAAGGAGGGTTGCTGCCAGGTGCAATTGTTCTGGTGGAAAGGGGTGGGAGGGAGCCATCCGGGAGAAGGGGGTGGGGCGATGTCGCGTGCGACGTTGTTGGAGCGCAACATTGTTGGAGCGATGATGTCACGCGGAAGTGATGTCATCACGTCAGGGACGTCACGTGTTGACGCTCTAGCATTTTGGCTGGAACTTTATGGTTACCATAAGAGTTTTTGGCCAAAATGCTAGAGCGTCGACACGCGACATCCCCTGTATGATGACATCACTTCCGTGTGATGTCATTGTGCCAATCATGTCGACGCACAACTGGCCTCTTCAGGGGAGGCGCTTTCACCAGCAGCCAGCTGGCCGGCGGCACATTGGAGCCTGGAAGACCAGGGGATCCCCTGGCCAGACTGGGGGGTCTAGCAACCCTATTTCTAGCGTGTTACTGGACTTGAAACCGGCTGTTTTACTGCAGACCAACACAGTTGCCCTCTGACACCTGCTTATGTAGGTTTCTGCTCAAGTGAAAAGCTCTATATTGCAAGACAGATGTGTTCCGCCGCCCCCTCCAAAAACATACCTTCTTCCATACTAATAGCTTTCCACGTGTCAGCGTTAAAAGCGTCACCAGTGAAGACGCTGTCCTGGATAGACATGTTGACAAGGAACTTAGTTGTGTTAGGAGACAAGTTTAGAATGAGAAGCCGTTTAAAATATTGTACACAAATGTATGGTGATGAAGCAGCTGCAGAATGTGGATCAGTTTTAAATGTAACATCCCTTAACAAAAAGATTGTGTGTGTGTGTGCGCGCGCGCGTTCTTGCATGCCTGGGAGTCATGGTGACTTCTGGTGGGCCCTACTGGTGTTTGGACGTTTCGGAGAGGTGGCTTGGTAGTCTGCCTCTGCGTCCCAGGCCTGGTCTTCCTTGGAGGGCTCCCTTCCAAGCAGCGTTCCCTCTCAGCTGAGTGAGTATGAGCTAGCTCACAGTTTTTTAGCCTCCAACTCACACATTTTTGTCTTAGCTCAGGAAAAGATGGCTCCTGAGCAAACTAATTTATGCGGTAGCCAAATTACCTGCTCACAATTTTAATGCCAGTAGCTCACAAAGTAGAATTTTTGCTCACAAGACTCCATAGCTTAGAGGGAGCATTGGTTAAGGCACATCTCTGCCACTGAGTTCTGTCCTGGGTTTTTATGCTGTCACAACTGGCATAGCATCTCCCACAGGATCCTGGGGACTGTAGTTTTAGGACGGCTCAGAATTCTTAGGGAAGCCCCCCCTTCCCCCCACTACATTGGGAGACTGCTTGGTGAGAGGAATTTGGTCCTCAGGGTGTCTTGTTTGTCGGAGCTCTCCCCGTGCCCCGGGGGGCTGCAGTTCCAGGTGTGATAATTTGGTCTGTGAATGTATCAGCGGATCCGTCTTGCCCGGGTTCCGCTTTGTCTCGGCTCAGGAAGGATGGCCCCAGAGCAAACTAATTTACGCAGCAGCCAAATTTCTCGCTCCCAACTTTAATGCCAGTAGCTCACAAAGTAGAATTTTTGCTCACAAGACGCCACAGCTTAGAGGGAGCCTTGCTTCCAAGTCCTTGCCAGGGTCGGCCCTGCTTAGCTTCCGAGATCTGACGAGAGCGGGTTTGCCTGGGCTATCCAGGTCAGGGCTTAAACGTAACACCCTGAACATAAATGTGTGTCAGGAAGCAGACTTTTGGGGAGAAACATCTTTTTAAAAATTTTCTTATTATGAGATATATAACAGGCTTTCCTTCTGTATTTTTGCCATATCATCTACTTTTTTAAAGTAATAGCGAGTAGGCAGAAGAGGTGAAAACATGTAATACTATGTAGCCATGACTGATGATAATATAGCTATGAAACAGACTAGTTATGAACTTTGAAATTCAAAATGATGAATATAAATGTACCCTATCAGACATAGTTATAAACCCGGGTGCCGCATGACGGAGTGAGCTCCCGTCTCTAGCTCCAGCTCCTGCCAACCTAGCAGTTCGAAAGCAAGAAATTCCAAGTAGATAAATAGGTACCACTTTGGTGGGAAGGAAACAGCGTTCCGTGCGCCTTTGTGTTTAGTCATGCCGGCCACATGACCACGGAAACGTCTTCGGACAGCGCTGGCTCTTTGGCTTTGAAACGGAGATGAGCACCGCAACCCTAGAGTCGGACTTGACTGGCTTTCGAGCAAGGGAACCTTTACCTTAGTTATAGACAAAGTCCCCCACGTTTTTCAGTGTAACGAAGGGGGCGTTGGGGAGAAATATTTTCTGGTTTTTACACTTTTGTTATATATAATCATCTTTGATATATATTGTAATCCTTTTTTTCCTCCTTTCTGCATTTCGTTTACACTATTTCTTTGTTTCCTTAAAATAAAAAAGAAGCGTAGTTGTGTTCTCTCCTTTCCCTCCCCAGCTGTCTGCCACAAGCCATGTCAGAACGGAGGCACCTGTGTCCGACCAAACCAGTGCCAATGCCAGCCAGGCTGGGGGGGACGATACTGCCACGTTGGTGAGTGGAAGCCCGGAGTCGTGGGCTCCCAACCCTGCTGTCTCCCCCTCCCTCTGTAATCCACCGGATCTCACCATAGGTGGGGTGAAAAGCTAACACCATCCCAATTTGCATGTGGCCAAATTTGGCCGAAATGGGCGAGAGGCCCACAGGAGCGAGTCTGTCACAAGATGTCAAGTCTGATCCTTAGGTGTGAGACAAGTCAGGTCAAAGGTGACCCAACCTGACTCTAAGTCACATGTTCCTGCGGGGACTAACCTTTAAAATCTCCCAGCCACTCTGCATGGATGGGTCTGCCATTCCCGCACGGAGCAAGCAAGCAAGGAGAAGGCTGCCGGCAATAGAATCGGCCAAACATACAGAAGCGATCTTGAAGAATACAAACAAAATCTGTCTTTTTGCAAAAATAGTTATAGAGATATTAGCTGGACCGTAGCGACAGTGGGGCGTTTCGGGGCTCCGACCCCCAAAAATAGTTATAGAGATATTAGCTGGCCCGTAGCTACAGCGGGGCATTTCGGGGCTCCGACCCCTCTAACGGGAGGCATGCCCCCACAAAAACTGCTGCCCCCTTCCTCCCCCCCTCCCCCTCCCTTGCTGCCACACAAAATTACCCCATGCCTCACCAACCAAAATTTTCTGGCTAAGGGGTGGGATATAAATCTAAAAATAAATAAATAAATAAATATTAGTACTAACTAACCTTGACATCTTCATGTTCCGAGGGACTTATCTTCAGCTGTTAAAAGAGAAGGGTTTTTTCCCCCTGTTCTTACAGCATTAAGAAGGTTGTGGGCTTGGTCCCTTTAAGACTGTATGCAGCAGGCTTTGTGTCCCACTTGTAACTGTATGTCTTTTAATGTAATTACACACTTTGTACTTTATTTGCACTTTATATTCTACAGGGCTTTTTTTGTAGAAAAAGTCCAGCAGGAACTCATTAGCATAAGGGGGGGGGGGGGGGGGGGGGAGAAATGGTGGAAAACGGGAGAGAATGTAGGCAGTGTCCCAGTGCACTGTGAGTTACTCCCTGTGTACCTGGAAGTGATGTCAGCATGTCTCCGGGAGACGACAGAGATGCCCTGGCATTTGGCAGAGATGCCCTGGTAGAAGCTGTGGCCGATGCAGAGGTGCTCTGGCAAGTTTGCCTAAATGCCAGGGCACCCCAGCGTCCCCTGGTGATGTGCTGATGTCACTTTCTGGCGCGTGGGGAGCAGTGTTCCCTCTAAGCTGAGAGCCCCCGGCTCACACGTTTTTGTCTTGGCTCAGGAAGGAGGGCTCCAGAGCAAACTAATTTACGTGGCAGCCAGGGGTCATTTGGGGGGGGATGCAGGGGGACGCCATCCCCCCGGGTGAGGTGCGGGAGGGCGGGGCCTGGAGCTCCCTGCTGGTGCCCGCTGGAGGTCGCCGCTGGCTGTGGGGAGCCCCTCCCCAGGTGGGTGGGGGGGGGGGGGGGATAGTGGGAAACGGAGAGAATGTAGGCGGTGTCCCAGTGCACTGTGAGGTACTCCCTGTGTACCTGGAAGAGATGTCAGCATGTCTCCGAAGATGACAGAGATGCTCTAGCATTTGGCAGAGATGCTCTGGTAGAGGCTGTGGCCAATGCAGAGGTGCTCTGGCAATTTTGCCTAAATGCCAGGACACCCCAGTGTCCCCTGATGATGTGCTGATGTCACTTTCTGACACATGGGGAGCAGTGTTCCCTCTAAGCTGAGAGCCCCCTCTAAGATGAGAGTCTCGGCTCAGGAAGGAGGGCTCCGGAACAAACTAATTTACGCGGCAGCCAATGTTCCCTCTAAGCTGTGGAGTCTTGTGAGCAGAAATTATACTTTGTGAGCTACTGGCGTTCAAGCTGTGAGCGAGCTTGACGTCTGCATAAATGAGTATGCTCTGGAGCCATCCTCCCTGAGCTAAGAGAAAAATGCGTGAGCCGGAGGGTAAAAAACTGTGAGCTAGATCACACCAACTCAGCTTAGAGGGAACACTGGCGGCAGCCAAATCGCTCCCTCACAACTTTAATGCAAGCAGCTGACAAAGTAGAATTTTTGCTCACAGGACTCCACAGCTTAGCGGGAGCATTGATGGGGAGTGACACCAGTGCGCCAGGACAATGCTGGCATAACAGCTCTTATCGCTGCAGAAGTGTGCTTGAAAACTAGCAGGAAATAGTTCCCAGCATTCGACAGTCGGTTAAAGATCTGGTGTCTTCGATAAACATACCCCTTGCTTACGGTCTCCGGTTGGCCAGGGGATGGGGAGACAGCAGACTACTACAGCCTCATTGTGCCCCACCTTATCAGTGGTTTGCTGTTTGCTCTTTGCATGGAGAAGGTCCCAGTTTCCATTCCCGGCATCTCCCATCGAAAGGATCGGGAAGCAGGTGATGTGAGAGATCTCTAGCCGAGACCTGGGAGAGCTGCTGCCGGCCAGAGCAGACATTCCTGACCTGGAGGGGCCAAGGGTCCGACTCCGTGAGGCAGCTTCGCGTGTTCGGATGCTGCTCCGTTTCCCCCACACTCGGGAGGGTGGCTCCATTCAGGGACGGGGCAGGTTCAGCATAGAGGCCTCTAGTCGCTGACCCTTCCTGTGGAGCCTGTGATGCCACAAAAGTTTGCCAACGTTGATTCTTGTTGTCAACTCTAAGTGTCCAAGCACAGCCCTAACACTGCTGCGTCTTATACTGTAAAGTACTGGGTTCGCCGCACGGAAGACCCGGACCCCGACATGTGTTCAGACGCGTTTATTGTACTTCACACAGGAGCTGCAAAACGGCCCTGCAGGGCCAACTATATACACACCCACCCAGCACACCCATAGTGACCAATCAGTTTATTACGGTCAAAGACCCGTCAAACAGCATACAAAATCAAAAACAATCTCCAGGTTATCGAGAAGTGTTACAGAGAAGAGACATCATGAGGAGTATTAAGGAGGTGCCTACGCTTTATAATTGCAATAAAAAGAAATTTAGCAACCTTCCGCACACCCACAGTCCTGTTGGAGGGTTTGAATTTCCCGCCAAAGTGGCTATTGGTGAATGCTGGGGGAACTACCCTGTTTCTCCGAAAATAAGACCTACCCCAAAAATAAGCCCTAGCAGGATTTCTATGCATTTGTGGTATAGGCCCTAGTGTGTCTTCTTGAGAAAAAATAAATATAAGACAGTGTCTTATTTTCGGGGGAACACGGTAGGATCCTAGGCTTCTGTTGCTTAGAGGAGCTAAGCTCCCTACTGTAGCTGCGGACCCCTGGTGGCGGTCCGCGTACATAACATATACCTCACCTTTGACCACGCTAGTGATTCTGGTGCCCTGGGCAAAAATCCAGGGTGGGGTCCCAGAACCACTGCCACTCTGCCTGGCCGCCCCGCTGTGCCCCCCCTGCTGCACCCAGGAAAGGGGTGTCCCTCACCCCGTGAGAGGCAGGCAAGAGCTGCTTGCCACCACCAGCTACCTGAGGCTCTGACAGGGCAGGTGCAACTCGTGAGGGGCTGCCAGCGAGTTGGATGCCCAAGCCCTGGATGCAGCGGGGCATGACCTGCGAGTAGCCGTTGCCCTGAGTGGGCCCAAAATGAGGCAGGTATGAGCAGCGGTGGCTGGAGGAGCCTGGCTCTCTGTCCTCCCCTCCGCCAGGCCGGGCAGAGGGCTGTGGGTGGTCGGCCTCCCCCTCATGGGGGACCTGCAGCAGGTGTCCTGGTTGCCCATTGGTTAAGACCACCCCCAGGCCACTAAACTGACCTTTGGTCCCCTCCCCCCACAAGAAAGCAAGTTGCTAAATCCTACACCTAATAAAAGAGCACATTCTGAATTTCTCTAAATTAGTAATTCTAAGTACCCAACGTACTTGGCCAGGAAGAGCCAGTTTGGCGTAGCGGTTAAGAGTGCGGACTCTAATCTGGGAGAACCGGGTTTGATTCCTCACTCCTCCTACACATGAAGCCAGCTGGGTGACCTTGGGTCAGTCACAGTTCTTCTCAGAGCTGTTCTCTCAGGAGCAGTTCTCTCAGAGCTCCCTCAGCCCCACCTACCTCACAGGGTGCCTGTTGTGGGGAAAGGAAGGGAAGGTGATTGTAACCTGCTTGGAGACTTCGTACGGTAGAGAAAAGCAGGGTATAAAAAGCAACTCTTCTTTTTTATTTTTAAACCTACCTAAAGAGACTCAAGATCTTTGCAGATTGGGCATGTTCTTCATCTGTGGTCAGGCGCCATGCTTCACGAACCTGCAGACTCCTCAGTCTGGTTCCTCTCTCTCTCTCTCTCTTTTCTCCCCTTCCAGATCTGGACGAGTGCCGGGCACCTGTCCCCCTGTGCGCACAGCAATGTGTGAACACCCCGGGGAGCTACTCTTGCCAGTGCGACCCCGGCTATACACTGGGTCCAGATGGCAAGAGCTGCCATCTGCTTCCTACAGTGCAGGCTGCACCTGGGCCCGGCAGCAAAGGTAGGCACTGCAGTGGCCCAGCGGCTGGGCTGGACTCCTTTGGGGTTGGAATGAGCTGTGATGCGTTTCATTGTCTCTCATTCAATTCAGGGCCGACTGATCCATTTGGCACAGTAGTCACAGTGCCTAGGGCCCACATAGGGTTGCCAAATGTTACTTACCTTGCCGGCGGGGGACTCCTGCGGGGCTCCCGGTTTTCCCTTGTATGGCCGTGGCCCCGCCCCCAGCATGCCCGGCATCATAACGTCACTTCCCTGTGACGTGCACGCTGGGGCGGGGTTCCCCCTGGGGCCCGATTCCCCGGCGTCGGGGAACGGGCCTCTGGGGTGGGGGGATTTCCGCCCCCCGGGGGGATTTGGCAGCCCTAGGCCCACAATACTTTTAGGGACCCACAAAAGTGTTTTGATTGCTTTTAAATTCAGAAGGGGAAAAAAATGAAGTTTTAGGGCTGAAGGAAATGTTTTAAAATTTTTTCTCATATCAGAAAAAAATGACATGTCACATGTTTAGGGCCCATGAAAATGTATTCAATTTTGCCTGAAACAGGGGAAAAAAAGAATAAAATGCTGACGTATTTAAAGTTACAGTGAAAATAATCTTTGATACTTGTTAAGTCACTCGCTTAACAAAGCTGTCAGAGAGTGATTCAGCAAGAACACAACTTTATTCTTCAACTCGAACACAACTCCAACACTGATCAACATCACCAGAACAGCCTTTACATTGCAGCTGTCCTGCTTTTAAACATTCCCGGCTAATGTAGCCACACCCACTGTACAATTATCAACCTATGAGGTTGCAGAGATAAGGTCCAATCACATTAGTTCCCGCTCAGGGAGCTTGCTTGAAGTGATTGGCTTGTTCCTTCCTGGGCTAGCAATACTATTGGATGGATTTGGATCCTAGCCCGGGACGAAGCTTTACATCACATTCCAATTAGATGTTTCACAACATGACATGCATTCAAGGCAGCTTTGAATACACTACAATACTGATATGATTCTTATGGTGGGAGGGGCCCACAAAGGCCAAAGTGCCCAGGGCCCACAAGAGTCATAACGCAGCCCTGGCCTGGGGGTGGGGAAGGACCTCAGCGGCGTATAATGCCATGGAGTTGTCAGCAAGCTGCCATTCTGTTTTCTGTGACCTCTGTGTACATATCCTTTCCCTGTTGCACCCGGCTTGGTTTCTATCATCCTACTCCTGCGTTGGAATGCAAAAGATAACTGCTGGAGGTTGTGTGGGGGAGAAGATGCTGTAATGCTTGGCTATTGCTTTTCCCATGAATACTGCACCTGTGTTATGTCTAATATCCTGCCTGGTTCCCATGGACTGGGCGCGCAACCGTTTCATTAGCCCGCCTAGGGCCCACATAGGGTTGCCAAATGTTACTTACGTTGCCAGCGGGGGACTCCTGCGCGGCTCCCGATTTTCCCTTGTATGGCCGTGGCCCCGCCCCCAGCGTGCCCAGCGTCATAACATCACTTCCCTGTGACGTGCACACTGGGGCGGGGTTCCCCCTGGGGCCCGATTCCCCGGCATCGGGGAATGGACCTCTGGGGCGGAGGGGTTTCCGCCCCCCAGGGTTTTTTGGCAGCCCTAGGCCCACAATACTTTTAGGGACCCAGAAAAGTGTTTTGATTGCTTTTAAAATCAGAAGGGGGGGGGAATGAAGGAAATGTTTTAATTTTTTTTCTCATATCAGAAAAAAATGACATGTTTAGGGCCCATGAAAATGTATTCAATTTTGCCTGAAACAGGAAAAAAAAGAATAAAATGCTGACATATTTAAAGTTACAGCGAAAATAATCCTTGATACTTGTTAAGTCGCTCGCTTAACAAAGCAGTCGGAGACTGATTCAGCGAGAACACAACTTTATTCTTCTGTTCTGACACTCCGGGTGAAGGGCGGGTGTCAGCAAGCTGCCATTATGTTCTGTGTTACCTGTACGGCTGTACAGTTCATTCCCCCCCCTCTGCCTGCTAGCTTGTATATTACTCTGCTGTAACGCTTAAGCCAAACATCTGGAGGACGTGGTGTAGGAGGTGAGCTTGAATGCCAGCTTGTTGCTTTTAGAGCCTGGGAACTGCACCTGTGTTATTTCTGGAGATAGTGGTGTTCCCAGGGATTGAGCGCGCAACCGTTTCCTTTACCCGCCAGCGGGAAAGTGATCCATTGGTTCGGTACCTGGTTCAAATCCCTTTATTATACTTGCCCTGGCTGTTTGTACCCATTCCTAACAAAGGACTTGTTTGAGTATCTTTCCAAAGCTTTGAAATAAATTTTGCTTTTCTTAAACGTGGATTTATTCTCGATGCTTGGGGATCCAACAGGAGTCCACCCCCCAGGGGAGCTATTTTCTCTGGGGGAACTGAACTGATTTTTCTAGCCGGGAGACCGCTTGTAATTCCGAAAAATCCGTTGGCAACAACATGCTTTCCTAGGGTTGCCAGCTCCAGATTGGAAAGTACCTGCAGATGTTGGGGGTTGAACCTGAGGAAGGCGGGGGCTGGGGAGGACGGGAACCTCACTGGGATGTAATGCCACAGAGTCCACCTCCTAACGCAGCCATTTTCTCAGGTGAACTCAGGGCTATTTTGGGGTAGGAACGCACAGGAACGGAGTTCCGGTTGGCTCCCGAGCTGGCCACGCCCAGCAGGAACTCATTAGCATAATAGGCCACACCCAGCAGCAGAAACTCATTAGGATTGGCTACATTAGGGGTGTGTGGCCTAACAT
>NW_015163696.1:54644-63601 GCF_001447785.1 Gekko japonicus | reverse complement strand
GCTTTCCAGTGATTGTGGGGCTCTTGAGATGTTTTGTTCAGACATGAGAGAGAGAGAGAGAGAGAGAGAGAGAGAGAGAGAGCGCGAGCCCTCACAGAAGGAAGGTACAGGACATGAACGACTCTGTGTTTACAGGGGTGCGTGTGTGGAGAGACCAGGGTGCCGAGGACTGGGAAGCCAAGGAGGCGGAGGAGCAAAGACTCGGGCCTACTTCTCATGGCAAACACACAGGTAAGAGCTCACGGAATGCTCTTCCGTATGGCACTTATCGTGGGTGTTCTCTCTCAGAGGTAGGGATGCCAGCCTCCAGGTGGGTCCTGGGGAATCTCTCAGAATTACAGCTAGACCCCAGAGATAAGTTCCCCTGGAGAAAATGGATGCTTCGGAGGGTGGACTCTATGGTGTTGGCACCCCCCACTGTGGTCCCTGTCCTCCCCAGGCTCCATACCCAAATCTCCAGGAGTTTCCCTGCCTGGAGCTGGCAACCCCCCCTCCATCCCCCACCAGTGGCCAAACGGGACCTGGCACACCCTACTCAGAGTAGCTCAGGGCATCGTATATAGTTGCCC
Organism: Gekko japonicus; assembly: GCF_001447785.1. Classification (NCBI taxonomy): domain Eukaryota; kingdom Metazoa; phylum Chordata; class Lepidosauria; order Squamata; family Gekkonidae; genus Gekko; species Gekko japonicus. The sequence continues at coordinate 63,032 of NW_015163696.1, read as the reverse complement.
CTCGCCCGTTTTATCCTCACAACAACCCTGTGAGGTAGGTGAGGTGAGGCGAGGCTGAGTGAGTGGTTCAAGAGTTCAGTGTGGGGATTTGAGCCTGTCTCCTAAGATTGTAGCCCGATGGCTGTAAGTCCTGTGCCACGCTGGCCCTTTGTACAACCCCCCCCCCCAACCGGATTGCTGAAAAGTTAGCATGTCAAAGAGAATTCAAGATTATCGATCTATTTAAAACATTGATAAACTTACCTTTCTCCCAGGAAACTAGGACCCAGGGTGGGCAACACGAGGAACGGTTATTGGCCCTCCTCCCTGGATCTGGTGGTGCTTGTTTACATGTTTTAATTGCATTATTTTATAATTTTATATGCTTTCAGTTGTTCAGATGTTTTTCTGAATGCCGCCTTGGGGACCCTGATAGGGTGGAAAGGTGGCATAAAAATGTTTTACATAAATAAAGCATCAGAACATCAGTACATACACAGTATATCCCTGAGGTTTAGATATTACCATCTCGCCATCATGTAGTTTAGTTGTTTTTTAGGTTTTTAACTGAATTTATATGGAACTTATATGTTTTATTGGTACCTTGTAACTCGCCCTGAGCCTGCTTTTGGGGGAGGGCGGGATAAAAATCCCATAAATGAACGAAGAAACAAATATATAAAAATGAATAAAAAGATACCCAAAAGCCAGCAATAAATTTTGAAAAATCCGTCTAGTACATTTTAATTCCAGCATTCCCCGAAGGAATACTGGATAACGGATATCGTTCTTCCTCCCTCATTCTAGCCTCACAACAACCCTGTGAAGTAGATTAGGCTCAGAATATGACTGGTCCGAGGCTACCCAGCAAACTTCATGACAGTGTGGATTAGAACTCAGGCCTTCCAGATCCCGCTCGATTCACTGGCACTATAGCGTTACATGCTGGTTTTCAGTTTTTGAGGAATTACTCAGAGTGGAAGAACAGCTGAAGCAATTCAGCCCCGTCACAGATTTACCAACTCAGAGAGAAAAGGCCCATACATTTCAAAGGAATCAACTTTGTCAGCCTTCTTCATTGTTCAACCTTCAAACCTACACATAGTCACAGGGAATATTGTGGTGTTGCCAAACCCAAAAGCCTGTGCGCGTTTTAGTGTTGATGAATTTTTAGCATCAGGAACACAGACGGTGCTTGAGAACAGACAACTTCAAGAAGAGATGCTTTTACCAGTTTATGATGAACACCAAACAAACAACCCCTCTTCTGTGAAAAGGAAAGGTTTACACATCGGTTCTTTCAGGCCACTTGGAAGTTAAACAGAAAATTATGCTGATTCCTTGAACTAAATGGCTGATACATTTTTATTTTCTTTGGTTTCCTAGGAAGTGAATATGACACAAGCCGAACAGGATTAATGAAAGATGTAAAATAAGCAGAATAGTTCATGCTGTAATTAGGAAGTGAGAAAGCAGAACCGCCGTTTATTTTCCCAAATACACAGTTTTAATTTGGCATCGAAAACCAGGTCAGGAAGATTCAAAGCAAAGGTGGAATTCGGCTCCTCAGCAATTCATTTCTAGGTCTCAGCATTTCACAATGCTGAACTTTCCACAGAGAATAATGAGCCGTGTTAAAAATAAAGCAAACCCGAGAGCACACCACCTTTCCTGATCTCCTCAGATCCCGGAAGCGAAGCAGGGTCAGCCCTGGCCAATATTTGGAAGGGAGACCAGCAAGGAAGTCCAGGGTGCTACACAGAGGCAGGCCAGGGCAAAACCACCTCTGAATGTCTCGTCTTCAACCCCTCGGGGGGGGGGTCGCCCTAAGTCAGCTGTGACTTGCCGGCAAAAAACAACAACGGGAAAAACCCCGTATCTCTGGAGAATAATGGCACCCAAATAGGGGAAAGAAAGAACGAGCCATTTCCCAAATAACAACAACAACAACAACAAAAGGGCTTAAACTTTATTTTGCAATTTCTTGCTTTCGAACTGCTAGGTTGGCAGGAGCTGGAACTAGAGACGGGAGCTCACTCCGTCACGCGGCACACTCGGGTCTCGAACTGCTGAACTACTGACCTTCCACAGCCTGCCGCTCAGCGTCTTAACCACTTGAGCCACCGCAGCTCCAAAACCCTACGGGGTCGCCCTAAGTCAGCTGTGACTTGTCGGCAAAAAACAACAACAGGGGGAAAACCCCGTCTCTCTGGAGAATAATGGCACCCAAATAGGGGAAAGAAAGAACGAGCCATTCCCCAAACAGCAGCAACAACAACAAAAGGGCTTAACCTTTATTGATTACGGGTACCTTTGGCTTTGGCATGGCCTGGGCAGAGAGCCCCAGAGAGGTGAGCACCGCAGTGGGCACTGATCATCAACTTGCCTTTTGGGGACTAAGGAGGGAGGGAAGCAGGACTGAGGCAGGATGCAGCGGGCACCCCCCACTAGGCCTGCTCCCAACGGCCTGGGAAGTGGGGGTTGCCAACCTCCAGGGGGTGCCTGGAGATCTCCTGGGATTACACCTGAACCCCGAGCAACAGAGGTCAGTTCTCCTGGAGAAAATGGCCACTTGGGAAGGTGGACTCTGTGGCATTCTATCCCATCAAAACCCCTCCCTCCCCCAAACCCCTCTCCTCAGGCTCCATCCCCGAAATCTCCAGGTATTTCCTAACTCGGAGCTGGCGACCCTAAGTGGCCAACTCATCAACCTTTGAGGCTGGGGCCCTCAGCTGGGGCCCTCAGCACTGGGCTGGGAACACGGAGCTCGTTCAGTAGAGGGGTTAGAGTGCCAGACTAGGATCTGGGGAGACACAGGTGCAAATCCCCACTCGGCCATGACGGGAACTCGCTGGGTGGCCTTGGGCCAGTCACACCCCCTGAGCCTAGCCTGCCTCACATGGCCTAGCCAGTTTGGTGTAGTGGTTAAGTGCGCGGACTCTAATCTGGGAGAACCGGGTTTGATTCCCCACTCCTCCACTTGCACCTGCTGATGTGACCTTGGGTCAGTCACAAGCTCTGGCACAGCTGTCCTTGGAAAAGAGCAGTTTGTGTCAAGAGCTCTCTCAGCCCCACCTACCTCACAGGGTGTCTGTTGTGGGGAGGGGAAGGGAAAAGAGTCTGTAAGCCGCTCTGAGACTTCAAGTGAAGGGCGGGGTATAAATCCAATCTCTTCTCTTCTTCTTCTTCTTGGGGGATAAAAGGGAGGAGGGGAGAAAGATGCAAGCTGCCCTGGTCCCCCATTGTGAAGAAATGCAGAATATATCTGAAGTCAATATATACATGAAATGGGACAAGTGTATCGGGGTGTGTGTGTGTCCTGGTATAGGACCAGAGGCCAGGAATGGATCCAGGTTTTGTGGGGCCCCGGGCAGAGACCACTTGGGTGCCCTCCCCCGCCCACTGCCGCACATCCTGTTTATGCTCCCTCCTGCCCGACTGCGTGTCCTTCCCTGCCAGGCTCAGTCTTTTGCAAGCTCTCCCACCACCCCAGGGCTCCCTCCCTGCCACATGCGCTGCACATGTCCTGGTGGTGCCGGGGGTAGGGGGACTCGGGGTGGTGGTGGTGGGCAGCATGCAGCTGCCCCACCTCAAGCCCCGCAAGGGGCAAAGTTGCAGGCAAATTGTGACAAAGAAGACAGGTGAGGATAACCAACAAAGTGGTGGAACAAACGTAGAGTCCAGTGGGGCACCTTGAAGACCAACAAAGGTTTATTCAAGGCAGGAGCTTTCGTGTGCAAGGCACCCTTTCCCACATTATGCTCACGAAAGCTCATACCTTGAATAAACCTTTGTTGGTCTTCAAGGTGCCCCACTGGACTCTACGTTTGTTCCACTGCTTCATACCAACACGGCTGCCCACCTGGATCGATCAACAGAGTGGTTGTTTTGCTGGGAGGAAGGTGAAAACGCCATGTCCCCTCTGCCAATCTGACGTGTGGATTAAATTCCTGCCTGGACCTATGAAATACCAGTGACCTGGTGGGCAAAGCAAAGGTGACTGGGTTTATTAACCGGTTCTAACAGTGGTCAAGGAGCTGCGGTGGCTCAAGTGGTTAGGACACTGAACTGCAGGCTGTGGAAGGTCAGTAGTTCAGCAGTTCGAGACCCGGGTGCCGCATGATGGAGTGAGCTCCCATCTCTAGTTCCAGCTCCTGCCAACCTAGCAGTTCGAAAGCAAGAAATTGCAAGTAGATAAATAGGTACCACTTCGGTGGGAAGGTGACAGCGTTCCGTGCGCCTTGGTGTTTAGTCATGCCGGCCACATGACCACGGAAACGTCTTCGGACAGCGCTGACTCTTTGGCGTTGAAACGGAGATGAGCACCGCAACCCTAGAGTCGGACTCGACTGGCTTTCGAGCAAGGGAAACCTTTACCTTAACAGTGGTCAGGCAGCTGATACGGCTCTTTCGAGAGCCCTCCTGGCCTGGGCTAGCCCCACCTCGACAGACCTTGAAAGCTAAGCAGGGTCGGCCCCGGTGAGCCCTTGGATGAGAGGCCACCGAGGAAGGCCAGGGTCGTGGTGCAGAGACAGGCAGCGGCACAAGCCCCCTCTGAACGTCTCTTGCCCTGGAAACCCCACGAGGGGCGCCATAAATCGGCTGTGACTTGAGGGCACTTTCCACCGCCAGAGCACTCCTGTCAAGGATCCCCTGTGATCCTCCTGAGGGGGCGGGAGGCCTCCAGAGGACCAGACCAAGGGAACGCACGGCTCAGTATGGGAATTCACAGGCAAGTGTCCAGACTCCACTCCAAAGCGGTGCGCGACAGGGTGCCCTCGCCTGCAGCAGAGAGCCTGACTCCAGTCCACAGGGCCAGGGTCCACTCACAGCCCTCCACGAAGCCCCGGTTCCCCTCCGTATAAGCACCTTGCCCCGTATTCATCACCACCACAGCCATTAAAAGGGGTGTGGCAACAGATAAAGGCAGAGATCCACACTAACCCGGGAGGGGACTTGAGAACCATACACCTTGTATTGAGAGCCAGTTTCTCTCCTCAGGCTCCATCCCCGAAATCTCCGGGTATTTCTTAACTTGGAGCTGGCGACCCTAAGTGGCTAACTCATCAACCTCTGAGGCAGCCATCTGCAGCCGGGGCCCTCAGCACTGGGCTGGGAACACGGAGCTCGTACAGTAGAGTGGTTAGAGTGCCAGACTAGGATCTAGGGAGACACAGGTACAGATCCCCACTCGGCCATGACGGGAACTCGCTGGGTGACCTTGGGCCAGTCACACCCTCTGAGCCTAGCCTACCTCACATGGCCTAGCCAGTTTGGCGTAGTGGTTAAGTGCGCGGACTCTAATCTGGGAGAACCGTGTTTGATTCCCCACTCCTCCACTTGCACCTGGCTGGATGACCTTGGGCAAGCCGTAGTTCTGATAAGACCTGTTCTTGAAAAAGAGCAGTTTCTGTCAAGACCTCTCTCAGCCCCACCCACCTCACAGGGTGTCTGTTGTGGGGAGGGGAAGGGAAAGGAGAGTGTAAGCCGCTCTGAGACTCCAAGTGAAAGGCAGGGTATAAATCCAATCTCCTCCTCCTCCTCCTTCTTGTAGCCACTCTGTGTTTGGCAGTGTTTAAAGGCCATTGCGGGGTGGTGGGGTGGTGGGAGGGGTATTATCTTAAAGCAAAGGGATCTTGTGATAGGGGTAAAACTGCTTTATAAGTTTCCTCATCCCTTTTCTGCATCTTGCCATGCTCACAGTCAGAACCGGGTGATATGTTTCAGAATCACATATGAGAAGGGGCTCCAAGCTACAGCTGAGTAGATCAGATGGGCGGAGTTTGGACCATGGATACTTTGGGAATGGGTGGAGAAGAAGAAGAGAAGAGATTGGATTTTTACTCCGCCCTTCACTACCCGCAGGAGTCTCGGAGCGGCTTACAATCTCCTTTCCCTTCTCCTCCCCACAACAGACACCCTGTGAGGTGGGTGGGGCAGAGAGAGCTCTGAGAGAACTGCCCTTGAGAGAACAGCTCTGAGAGAACTTGTGACTGACCCAAGGTCACACCAGCAGCTGCATGTGAAGGAGTGGGGAATCAAACCTGGTTCTCACAGATTAGAGTCTGCGCTCTTAACCACCACGCCAAACTGGAGGCAGAGATGCGCACTGGCACTAATTTTTGTTTTTTTTAAAAAACCCAGTGATCCCAAATCCTAGAGTCTGTTTGCTTCTTGGGGATCAAATCCAAAGCATCTTCAATGATTGGGGGGGGGGGACCCTTTGGGTGGTTGTCTACCGGCTGATGGCCCTTGCTCCCTGGTGTGCCAGAGAGGATCCAGGGTATGGGGGTTAACCTCTGCAGGGAATCCTGCCTTGAGCACACGCTCCATGCATGGCAGGAGGTGGGGTGCGTCTCTCCATTAAGTGTTCCACAGCCAAACAAAACAGGCAGATGTACTGAGAGCATTAAAAAGAGGTAACTAGGCCCTGGCCTGGATAGCCCAGGCAAGGCCCATCTCATCAGATTCCGGAAGCTAAGCAGGGCAGACCCTGGCAAGGATTTGGATGGGAGACCTCCGAGGAATACCAGGGCCAGGAGGCCAGAGGCAGGCTATCAAACCACTGTCCTCCATGCCCCAGTAGGAGTTGCCAGAGGTCACCACAACTTCCAGGCATGCGCACGCACACAAATGCAAAAATACTAAAGAGAGAGAGGTGAACATAAGAACATAAGAGAAGCCAGTGTCGGATCAAGCCAATGGCCCATCCAGTCCAACTCTATTGTCACCCAGTGTCCAAAAATACCAGGTGCCATCAAGAGGTCCACCAGTGGGGCCAGGACACTACAAGCCCTCCCACTCTTGCCCCCCCCAAGCACCAAGAATACAGAGCATCACTTGCCCTAGACTGAGAGTTCCTATCTATATCTTGTGGCTGATAGCCACCGATGGACCTCTGCTCCATATGTTTATCCAGTTCCCTCTTGAAGCCATGAATAGCAGAGGGGAAGTGGCTTAATGCTCTCCCTTCTGCTACTTTTCCGACCTCAAAATGGGCTCCTCAGACATACCATCTATCCCCCTCGGGGGTAACACACAGGTTACACAGTATTCTACCCTCCCCATGCCAGGAGGCTGGCCACTGGAAGTTTGAAGACCCAGACTGTAAGCACGGCAGGATACGTGAAAGGGATGTTGTTGTTCAGTCGCACAGTCAAGTCCGACTCTTCACGACCCCATGGGCCAGATCACGCCAGGCCTTCCGGTCTTCCGCCGTCCTCTGAAGTTGGCTCAATTTCATGTTCGTTGCATCTATGACACTGTCTAACCATCTCCTCCTTTGCCGTCCCCGTCTTCTTTGACCTCCAATCTTTTCCAGCATCAGGGTCTTCTCCAGTGAGTGCTCCCTTCTCATTGGGTGGCCAAAGTATTTGAGCTTCAGTTTTATTATCTGGTCTTCCAGGGAACAGTCAGGGTTGATTTCTTTTAGGATTGACTGATTGGATCTCCTTGCAGTCCAAGGGACTCTCAAGAGTCTTCTCCAGCACCATAGTTCAAAAGAATCTATTCTTCGGCGCTCGGCCTTCCTTATAGTCCAACTCTCGCAGCCATACATGACTACTGGGAATACCACTGCTTTGACCATGCTTTTTAAGTCTGAAAGGGATGAGGGAACTTTAAAAGTGTGTGTGCACACGAAAGCATATTCCCAGAATTAAATTTTGTTGGTCTTAAAAGTGCCACCGGACTCAAACTTTTTTCTCTTACTCCCCCACCCTCCAGACAACAAGATCACTTTAGGACCCCCCCCCACAACAGCCTCTAAACACTCTAGCCCTGTCTTCTTGACTCAGATCCTGACTTAGTGAACCTCCTGAGAGACGACTGTCATCCCAACTGCACATCCTCCTCTCTCTTACTTTTGTCGCAGAGCAAACTTTAGAGATGCAGGAGAAGATTTCCAATGAAGTCCAGGAACTTCAAGCGAAACTAGAGCAGCTGGAAAAGGTGAGCTAAAAAAAGACCCCGAACCAGAATATTCTCTGTCTGTGGAATGCTGTTTCAAAACGAAGAGGCTGGAAACTATTGAGCCAGCTGTTTTGATGTTGGAGTGGTGACCCTCTAAGAAAGCAGCTCTTTGGAAGAAGGGTTGCCAACCTCCAGGGGGGGCCTGGAGTTCTTTCAGGAATACAAAGGATCAGCCAGACTACAGAGAGGCTTTGGTGTACAATAGGAAAAATAGGGCACACCAAAGAAAATTACTCTTCTATATCTTTAACAGACTTAGTTGTATTAGTATAACAAATTTCCTGTATTAACTAGCATTCATTCATTATATATGAAGTACATTTCATGAACATAAACAAAGCCAGTAAATGATAATATGAGTACAATACAAAACAATACAGAATCTTGATGTAGCTTTGGGAAGACATTAGAGAGAGGTTGCGTTGATCCACATTATTG
>NW_015163696.1:53880-54607 GCF_001447785.1 Gekko japonicus | reverse complement strand
AACACCAGCTGAGAGATAGAGTTGAAAAAGACATACGAAACTGCTGTTTGATCCTAGGAAAGCGTGTTCTCTTTATCTCTTACATTCCTTGGAACTACATGTTTTCAAATGAAGGAGTGATAAACACTGTTGGGGGAACTCGCATAACGAGGACTTCTCAGTTTGCTCTGCACACTTTACAGCTCCGTCAGGACGTCTCAAAGAGTAAACATTCCAGGAGCTCAGCCAAAACGACGTCAAGAATAACTACATCAAGATTTTGTATTGTTTTGTATTGTACTCATATTATCATTTACTGGCTTTGCTTATGTTCATGAAATGTACTTCATATATAATGAATGAATGCTAGTTAATACAGGAAATTTGTTATAAGGAAATCTGTTATAATAATACAACTAAGTGTGTTAAAGATATAGAAGAGTGATTTTCTTTGGTGTGCCCTATTTTTCCTAGACTACAGAGAGCGCAGATTCGGTGGCATACCATAGACTCTGAGTGGAAACCCCCCCCAGGGGTCGTTTCGTAGAAAAAGAGCTAGGGGAACTCATTAGCATAACTCATTAGCATATGCCACACCCCATGACATCACCAGAAGTGTGTCATAAGGCCACACACCCCGCCCCCAACGGTCCCGGCCGCCGGCGGCCTTGCAGCTCCACTACCAAGCCCCATGAGGGGCCCGGCGGTGGACCTGCAAGGCCAGCGGGAGTGCAAGGAAGCCCCGCGA
>NW_015163696.1:949-53748 GCF_001447785.1 Gekko japonicus | reverse complement strand
CCTCACCCGGGGGAACTGCGATCCCCCGCGATCCCCCCTGAAATGACCTCTGCCCCCCCCCCCAGTTCTGCCCTCCACAAAATCTCCAGCAATTTCCCAGGCTAGAGTTGGCAACCCTGTTTGGGAGAGAGGCGGCTTTGCAGAGAAGAGCTCTGAGAGGAGAAAGACAGAGCAGTGAAGGAGGGATGGTTTTGGGAGGACAGCATCCAGCCCCAACAGCCGCTTCAGACAGTTAGCACTACCCCTCCGCCAGAGTTCCCATCAGAACAGTGGGCCAGTTGGGGTGGGGCCTAGTCAGTGAATGCGGGGGGGGGGAGTTTGATGGGTTGGACTGGCGTATTTCCAAAATGCTTCTGCAGCTCCCTCCCTCTCTGCGCAGCGTCTGGATCGGGCCATTTCCATCTTGCCACCTCCCCTGGAACCCACCCAGCTGAAAGAGTTGTGGAGTCGCCTTCAGTATCTGGACCAGGTGGAATCCCTCAGCGACCAGCTCCTTTTCCTTGAAGAGAAACTGGGGGATTGTGAGTACCAGAAAGACCCTCCCACATCTCTTACCCCACCCCCACCCCAGCAGAGATGGCTAGCAGCCTTGGGAAAATCTTCCCCTGTGACCAGATCTCTCGCTTCCTCTGGGAGTTGTCTTAGACTGAGACCACTGATCCACTGGAGTTAGTAATAATAATAATTATTATTGTATGGCATCGTGTGTAGTCTAGCCAGGAGATCCTGTCTGGCAGCCAGAGGTTCTAGCTCCTTTAGCGTTATGCACCACTGCTCTTTTCTGGGGGTATTTCCCTGCGCCTTGGCATTCACTCATGCCGGCCAGATGACCATGGAAAAGTCTTCAGACAGCGCTGGCTCTTCGGCTTGGAAATGGAGATGAGCACTGCCCCCCGAGAGTCGGATTAGATTGGCTTTTGAGCAAGGGAAACCTACACCACCGAGAGCCAGTTTGGTGTAGTGGTTAAGTGCGCGGACTCTCATCTGGGAGAACCGGGTTTGATTCCCCACTCCTCCACTTGCACCTGCTGATGTGACCTTGGGTCAGTCACAAGCTCTGGCACAGCTGTTCTTGAAAAAGAGCAGTTTCTGTCAAGAGCTCTCTCAGCCCCACCCACCTCACAGGGTGTCTGTTTTGGGGAGGGGGAGGGAAAGAAGTTTGTAAGCCGCTCTGAGACTCGAAGTGAAGGGCGGGGTATAAATCCAATCTCTTCTTCTTCTTTACCTTTATTTGTGTGTATGCATGTGTGTCCCTGGAAGTCACTGGACGTTTCAGAGAGGCGGCTTGCTTGGCTTCTGGGATCTGACGAGATCAGTCTGGCCGGGGCTATCCGGGTCAGGGCTGCACCACTGCTCTTGATTGGCAGCAGATCTCTGGGTAGAAGTCTGATCCTTTCAGCTGGGGATGCTGGGGATGGAGCCTGGGTTCTTCTGGCTGTGAAGCAGATGTTCTCCTATTGAGCCGCAGCTACACCTGGAGTTGCCAACTACCTGGAAAAACATGTCTGCCCACCCCTTTAACAGAGGAGTAATGTGCAGGAATGGGCGGTTTAAGTACTTTATGGTACTTTATGGTACCAGGGTAAATATTGGGGGGGGGGGTTGCCCTCATGCTGACCTATGACAACCCTGTGGGGTTTTCAAGCCAAGAGGCGTTCAGAGGGGGTTTGCTGTTGCCTGCTCTGCATCGGTACCCTGGACTTCCTTGGAGGCCTCCCATCCAAATACTAGCCAGGGCCGACCCTGCTTAGCTTCCGAGATAGGATGAGACCAGGCTAGCCTGGACTATCCAGGTCATGGCACCATCCTATGGAGAAGAAGAAGAAGACGAGATTGGATTTATACCCCGCCCTTCACTACCCAAAGGAGTCTCAGAGTGGCTTACAGTCTCCTTTCCCTCCCCACAACAGACACCCTGTGAGGTAGGTGGGGCTGAGAGAGCTCCGAGAGAACTGCTCTTGAGAGAACAGCTCTTATCAGAGCTACGGCTTGCCCAAGGTCATCCAGCCAGGTGCAAGCGGAGGAGTGGGGAATCAAACCCGGTTCTCCCAGATTAGAGTCCGCGCACTTAACCACTACACCAAACTGGCTCTGTTCTGTTAAAGGGGTAGAACTCTTTAGCTCCTCCCTGCAGATGGGGACAGCATTTATAAAGCACCATGGGGAAAACAGGAAAGCCCTACCCACAAGGGCCCTGCACCAACTCTAGACATGCAAAAGAAGTGGTGGTCCGAAACGGGTATATACATCCATCCCCTCGCCATGCAGCAGGTTCAAGAGAGTTCAGGGGACTGGTGCACTGAAAACACAGATGCGAATCCAGCGATGAAACGATGCCTGGATAAGCCGCTTCCACTCGTGGATCGCTTGCACCAGTTTGGGTTGAAGTGTGTGTTGAGGCCTTCATTTGCATGCAGAACGTTCTGGATTCGATTCCCGCACCTCCACTAAAAGCGCTGAATTAAGCTAGATGGACCAATAGCGGATCTTTCTACATATTCCCCAGTCCCTCCCCACTTTTTTTTTGTGGGTCTGCTCCTGTGCAGACTGGTAGAAATGATTTTGTTCACATTTGTGGGGGAAACCCTGCTGCCATCCACCGCCCCCCCCCCCCCCCCGCATCCTGCCCCTTGGCTACCTCCTGTTCTTATTGCGCTGGATTTTGCCTTCCAGGCACCTTGGATGGTTCAGGAATAAATCCTGGCACTAAAAACCAGTGCCAATTAGGTCATGGGAAAAGGCTGCTAACTTTACCTCCTGGTGCTACTCCTGCACTTTTCACAGCAAGTCCAAGAAACCAGACAGGTAACAGGAGAAGCTTCTGAACATGTGAAGCTGCCTTCTACTGAATCAACCACTCAGTCCATCAAGATCAGTATTGTCTACTCAAACTGGCAGAGGCTGTCCAAGGTCTCAGGCAGAGGTCTTTCACATCACTTTCTACCCGATCCTTTTAACTGGAGATGCCAGGGGTCGAATGTCTGCATGCCAAACAGATGCTCTACTACTGAGCCACGCCCCCTTCTCAGTCGTGTTGTCTGCGTTGCCAGAAATAACTCCGTTGCCTAGATTTACAAGCAGTTGTAAGTCCCCCCGGGGGGGGCGGGGAAAACCGCCAGATCGGGCCTCGGGGGGGGGGGGGCTCCACCCCAACATGCACATCACCAGGAAGTGACGCGATCACGCGGGGCATGCTGGGGGCAGGGCCATGACCATCTGAGGGAAAACTATGGTTTTCCCTCAGATGGTCATGGCCCTGCCCCCAGCGTGATTGTGTCACTTCTGTGTGACGTGGATGCGGCGCGCGTGCGCTCCGGGAGCGACCCGGGAGTCCCCCGCTCCGGATCGAGGTAATACTTGGCAACCCTATGAAGAGGCAAGGATGAGGCCCCGCCCCCCTGATATCTCAAGAATCAGCCAGGCTAGTCTGTTGCGGCACGACTCAGCAAAGGGACTGGTGGCCCCTGAAAGCCAAACAGGTTTACTGAAACAGACGCTTCTCATCGACCAGGGCCCACTTCTCCAGATGCGATGGTTACGCCTAGAGCTGCCAACCTCCAGGTGGGGCCTGGAGATCTCCAGGAATTACAGCTGATCTCCAGACCACAGACATCAGGTCCCCTGAAGAAAATGGCTGCTTTGGAGGGAGGCCTACTTGGCATTATAGCCCCACCCCTCCGCCAACCCTGCCTTCCTCAGGCTCCATCCGCCCAAATCTCCAGGAGTTCCCCAGCCCTACTTATACTTGTGTACACACACTCTAGCTTTAAACAGTAGAGTCCAACAACCCAGCAGTGCAAGAGGCACAGGAATTTTGTGGCAAGTCTCCACCGAGCTCAACCACAGACAGAAATAGATTTAAACACCCACAGCCTCTCTCTCATGGGGAAACCTTGAACACAGATGAAGCGGCCTTCTCCTGACTCAGACCATCAGTCCATCAAGGTCAGTATTGTCTACTCAGACTGGCAGTGACTCTTCAGGGGTCTCAGGCGGAGGTCTTTCACCTCACCTCCTCCCTGGTCCTTTCTAACTGGAGGTGCCGGGGATTGAACTTGGGACCTTCTGCATGCCAAGCAGATGCTCATCCGCTCTGAGCCATAGCCTGCCATGGAGTCTTTGAGCAAATTACTTTTGATACGTGCCTCATGGCTGGACAGCACTTCCACTGTTCCTTATTGACCGCGCACCCTTCCTAGGTTTCTGTGCTAATTAAACATCTCATTCCTCCTCCCCCGATACCCATGTGTGCCAAGCGAGGTTAACCAGCTTCTCACAAAATGAACGCCTGGCTCTCGGAAGCTAAGCAGGGTCAGCCTTGGTAGGTGCTCGGATGGGAGACTGACGAGGAAGTCCAGAGTCACTACACTAGGGTTGCCAGCCTCCAGGTGGGGCCTGGGGATCTCCCGCTTTTACAACTGATCTCCAGCTGACAGAGATCAGCTCCCCTGGAGAAAATGGCTGCTTTGCAGGGTGGGCTGTATGGCACTGGGCCATGCCAAGGCCCCTCCCCTCCCCAAACCCCGCCCTCTCCTGGCTCCACCCCCAAAGTCTCCAGGTATTTTCCAACCCAGACCTGGCAACCCTACACTACGCAGAGGCAGGTCATGGCAAACCACCTCTGAACCTCCCTTGCGTTGGAAAGCATGCAGGGTTGCTACAGGCGAGCTGCAACCTGATGGCACTTTCTCCATCCCCACCGGGCCTCAGAAGCTTCCACTGCAATAGAGCTGTCTTGAAGGGGCCTCCAGGCCTTTTATTTTACATGGAAGTCTCATCTTGGGTCCCTTTCCCTGGGAGCACAGCTTGGGGCAGATGCCCCTGTGAGGCCAATCAAGAAGAGAAGAAGAGATTGGATTTATACCCCGCCCTTCACTACCCAAAGGTGTCTCAGAGCGGCTTACAAACTCCTTTCCCTTCCCCTCCCCACAACAGACACCCTGTGAGGTGGGTGGGGCTGAGAGAAACTGCTCATTCTCAAGGACAGCTCTTATCAGAACTATGGCTTGCCCAAGGTCATCCACCAGGTGCGAGTGGAGGAGTGGGGAATCAAACCCGGTTCTCCCAGATTAGAGTCCGCACACTTAACCACTACACCAAACTGGTGGAACTCTTCACCTGTGGAACCGGCAACTATTCCAGTCGGTCGATTTCCTTTCATCACCCCCCACCCAAAAAAATGGCTTCATCAGTTATGAATCCCCCTCTTTCATTTGTTTTTCTGCTCCTTCCCTCCACAGGTGCCTGTCAGAATGGCAAAAATGGCTTTGGCCACGATATCGCCCGGTGATGCCAAGACTCAGTATGGATTTCGGGCTCAACCCCACCCCACCCCGCCTACCTTGATGGCTCGTAACTATATACCAGCAGTGGCCACTTGGTGCTCCCGTTAACACCTCGCCCTTTATTTATGCTGAAATGAGTATGCCCTGGTAATTCATTAAAAGTCACTTTCACAGTCACTATCGGGTGAATAAAATAAGAGATTGGATTTAGACCCGAAGGAGTCTCAGAGTGGCTTACAATTCCTTTCCCTTCCCCTCCCCACAACAGACACCTTGTGAGGTGGGTGGGGATGAGAGAGAGCCCTAAGAGAACAGCTCTGAGAGAACTTGTGACTGACCCAAGGTCACACCAGCAGCTGCATGTGGAGGAGTGGGGAATCAAACCCAGTTCTCCCAGATTCCTAACCACTACACCAAACTGGCTGTCTCTGGGTGCTGGAGGCCAGTATCTGAGTGGCACGGGATTCTCCTGGGAGCAGCTGAGGTCAAAGCAAGACACCAGGCTGGTTCCAGACCACATTCTAGCCATTTTAAGTTCCATAAGGGGCAGGTGAAGCGCCGACTCAGCTCTTCCCAGTTGAAATCAAGGGTACTTAAAAGTAGCTCAGGTTGAAAAAAACAAAAGCTGTGTGACCAGCCCAGAGCGTAATTTAATGCCTTCAGATATCAAAACAAGCAACCCCCCTTCCCCCTTTTAAATTTCCTTGCCAAAATCCAGAGTCACTGTTTCTTTGCTAGTTTGTGTTTTCAACACCTTCCGTGAAGATCGTTTCAGGTGGGTAGAACCCAGACTCTTCATGCCTGTCCCTACTTTGGACACTGGCCTTTTAAAATGCCATCTTGTGATTGAGTTGGAATCTGGAATAGTTGTTTCTCGGGTTTTTAAACTGTTCTGTTCCTTGTTCGGTATATTGTAGTAACCCACCCTGAGCCTGCTTGCGGGGAGGGCGGGATAAAAATGAAAATAAATAAATAGCAGTGCTGTTCTGAAGCAACAGAACCAAGTCTGAGTTCAGCGGCACCTTGAAGTGCACACAAAAGCTGATACCCAGAATTAAACGTGGCTGGTCTTCAAGGTGCCGCTGTACTCGGACGGTTTTTCAGCACCTTATTTCTGTCAAAAGTTGCCACACTGGTTCCCTCCAGCCAGGCCAGGCCAGGCCGCTCTGTAGGAATCCAGCCCACTCCGTTCCTATTTAACTCTTTCACATCCTTTGTCTGGAAAAGCACTTGATGCTAACACATTAAACGTTCTGTTTGAACTCTTAATATATTGTTCTTCACATGTTTATCTTATCCCTGATTAAAAATGTAAAATTTCCGGAAATTTTGAAGCTCGGGAAAAAACCTGTTTTTTTGGGGGGGGGAAATGGAAATTTTCGGAAAAATTGAAAAAGTGCTACATTAGCACTTCTTCTTTCTTTTCCAGATTGAAAGTCATTCTGTTACTTTAGGAACATAAAATAGGACTATGGACATTTTTACTTGGCATGAAATTATCACAACTAGCATATTAAAAATGTAGTGCATCCAAACAATTATTACAAACAGAATATACACCCACATGCAAAAACAAAACTGAAACCTTTTTCTTTTCTTGTGACAATAGCACCTCCTAAAGGAAGAAATGCATGTTGTTCTTGCATTGGAGAGTTCAGTTTGTAACCTTGGACTTACTTGTCCTCAGTGCACAGAAATTAGATCAATCTGATACCATACATATTTTTTAGAAATGATTTGGAAAATATTTGAACACCTTGTCCTAAAATATTTTATTCATCATGTTAAAATAAAACGTTCCATAATCTTTTTTCTTTTCTTTTTTCAATTTTTCGGGGGGAAAAAAAGGCTTCAGCAAAAAAATGGGTTTTCCCTGATTTTTTCTCGTTTTTTTCTGGGCCTTCACATCTCTATCCCTGATATGATCGCCCTGTCAATGGCAAAGGGGTAATGGCTGTGCTGGTCTGACATAGCAAAATAGAACAAAACAGAAACAGAGTTTGAGCCCAGTGGCACCTTGAAGGCCAACAAAGTTTAATTCTGGGTATAAGCTTTCGTGTGCATGGTACCTGATGATGATGATGAAGAAGAATTGGTTTTTGTACCCCACTTTTCTCTACCCAAAGGAGTTTCATTGTAGCTTACATTCACCTTCCCTTCCTCTCCCCACAACAGACACCCTGTGAGGTAGGTCGAGCTGAGACCCCGCATGATAGGTAATCCAGCCACAAAGGCTGCAACAAACAGCACTGTGAGAAAAAGCTGTGCAGCTACTTTGTTAAGAACAGTATAAGATTATTTTCCATGAGAGGGAAGGGTTTTATTACAGTGAAGTCATGCGAGGTGACACACCTTAGGTGTAAGCGCTAAATCTGAAATGGGAAGCCAGCCAGTCATTTCCTAACACTTGTGATAGATCAAGATGGTTAGTCTGTCCGCAGCACCAGAAAAGAGCAAGAGCCCGAAAGCAGCTGAACAAAATTTGTGGCAGGGGATGAGCTTTCCTGAATCACCGGGTTGCCAGGTCCCCCTGGCCATGGGCGGGGGGATCGCCAGATCCAGGTTGGAGCAGACCTAGGAGCCGGTTATGAGAAGAAAGAACTAATATGGTCGCCATCGTTGATTCAGCTACAACAATACTCGCACTTACTGTATCATTAATTGGTTTTAGCCAGGGGTCATTTCGTAGAAAAAGAGGTGCAGGAGCTCATTAGCATAATTCATTTGCATATGCCACACCCCCTGACATCACCGGAAGTGTGTCAGAAGGGAACAGCCACCGCTCAGGCTCCACTGGACTGTTTTGGATTGCTAGCTATTGGGAGTGGGGGAACGTGCAGATCTGTCCTCGCAGAGAAGGGAGAGCTTGTACCTGAATAAAACTTGGTCTTAAAGGTGCCACTGGCCTGTTTTGAACTGGGGGGATGGAGGGGGGGGGGCTCTGCATCTTACCTGGCTGCTTCTTGCTGTTTTAACTGTAATTTATATCTCATTTCCTGTAAGCCGCCCTGAGCTGGCCTTGGCTGGGAAGGCGGGGTATAAATTTGAGAAATAAATAAATATATAATAATAAATTTGGAGGTGGAGCCTGGGGAGGACAGGGGCCTCAGTGGGGTCCAATGCCATAGAGCCCACCCTCCAAAGCAGCCATTTTCTCCAGGGGAACTGATGTCCGTAGTCTGGGAATAAGCTGTAATTCCGGGTGACCCCCAGGCCCCACCTGGAGGCTGGCATCCCTACAACTGCTCACAAGTAGTGACTCATGGCAGCTCCTCTCCGCCACAAATTTTGTTAATCTTTAGGGTGCTACTGGACTCTCGCTCTTTTTTAACACTCGTGAGAATGCAAAGGTGGTGTCCTTGGTCAGACCACGAGACCATGCAATTTGCTACAAACCACCCAGGAGCTGCGGTGGCTCAAGTGGCTAAGACGCTGAAGTGCAGGCTGTGGAAGGTCAGTAGTTCAGCAGTTCGAGACCCGGGTGCCGCATGATGGAGTGAGCTCCCATCTCTAGATTTAGCTCCTGCCAACCTAGCAGTTCGAAAGCAAGAAATTGCAAGTAGATAAATAGGTACCACTTCGGTGGGAAGGCAACAGCGCTCCGTGCGCCTTGGTGTTTAGTCATGCCGGCCACATGACCACGGAAATGTCTTCGGACAGCGCTGGCTCTTCGGCTTTGAAACGGAGATGAGCACCGCAACCCTAGAGTTGGACTCGACTGGCTTTTGAGCAAGGGAACCTTTACCTTTACCTTTACCTTAAGGGAACCTTTACCTTACCCAGCCAAACATCGTTCACCAAACACAAAGCGTGACTTTGGAAGGTACTCAGAAAACCGTTTTAGTTTTTAACTGATCCTGTGGTAGGCTGCCACACATGGGCAGCAAGGGCTGTGTTTGGCCAGAGAAGGTAAAACAAGGTTGCACTTACCTGTAGGGTAACATGACTAATTCAAAATAAAGGAACAAATTTATTATGCAAATCACCAGCATAGGCTGTGAGCCACAGTGCATTAAAATACGTTCAAATGGAACACCAAAAAGGTCTTAATGACCTGTTGATTCGTAACTAATGGGAAAGTGCAGATTAGAAAAAAACTGCACCCCATCCGGGTTAATTTTCTGCATTAATACTCTGCACTGGTTAAATAAAGAGCAAGCGCTATTTGACCTGTAGGCCAACAGGAATAGAGATGACCCATGGAATCAAACATATTAAGGAATTGTAGAAGAGGATGGAACAAGAGCCATTAATTATAGTTTGCATGTCAGACACCCTGTCTATTGGGGCAACTGTTTTGAGAAGAAAAAACATATGCTGTCCTGTAAAAAGAGTGGTAAGGAGTCTATCCTACTCCTTAGCCTGGACTCAAAGAGTCTTACAACAACTCATTTTCTTTTTTTAAATCCTCACTAGAACCCAGTCTATCCTACTCCTTAACCTGGACTCAATGAGTCTTACAACACCTCATTTTCTTTCTTTTTTTAAATCCTCACTAGAACCGTACAAGGTAGGGCAGCATGAGAAGCTGTGAAGGCGCAAAGTCCGCAAGTTGTAACACAATTTGTTATCTAAACCTGGTCTCCTAGAGCCAGACCAACACTGAATCCATATATGACACTGGGTCTTGCCGTAAATGATGTCTCATAAGAGTGACTCAGGCAGGGTTACCAATGTTAACTAAAACAGTGGCAGGCAGCTAAGGAGTCCCCCAATTCATTGATGGTTCTGAAGGATACCATGGCACCGAGAGGAGTGGCAAACTACTTAGGCTTGCCTCCCAAAGCATACTTGTCAATCACTTTTGAGTTCCCCATGAAGATGGCAACAGTAAGCCTTGCCTGTGCTTGAAACACCTGTATTGGAAAAGCCCCGTAGAGTTAAGTATCAGTGCAGAGAGACTGCAGCAAGGCAGTGGATTGGGGCTGCTGTGTCACTGTGTCAGCCTTTAAAACTAGGTCTTAGGAAAAGGGCTTGGAGTGGAGCTCGGCAGCGATCTGGTTCTGACCCTGGAATCCAGGCAGTCCCAATTGAGTGAGTGGTAAAATAAAGCACAGCAGGACTGAAGCATAAATAGTCTGTTGTCTCAGGACATGACTAACAAGAAGGGGAAACTCCACCCACCCACTTCAGCCACTCTTCAGAACTAGAGGAGGAGGGGATATGTCTTCATCCGGGCTGCTGGCACACAGATGAAGCCTCTGAAGAGGTCCATTCAGGCCCTTTTCCCACCTCACCAGGGAGGAGGGAATATGCCTTCACACAGGCAAAAACTCAGAAGAGGGCCATTGAGGCCAGGCCCTTTTCCCGCCTCACGGGGGGAGGCCAGGCTCTTTTTCCATCACACCTCACGGGGGGGGGGGATACGCCTTCATCCAGGCTGCTGGCACACAGGTGAAGCCTCTGAAGAGGGCCATTGAGGCCCGGCTCTTATTCTACCACACCTCACCGGGAAGGGGGGTGGGGAGATATGCCTTCATCCAGACTGCTGGCACACAGGCAGCTCTGCCGTGTGAACCCCTAGGCAGCCAAGGCACAGAGAATGGCTGTTTTATCAGCACCATTTTTAGTCATCACACAGTGGAAATCCAGAAAACATTTCTCCTTTGATGTACATTATTGTTCACTAGAGTGAAAACTGTTGAGAGAGAGAAAAGCCTCAGCCTTAAAACTATGAGGTGAGGAAAAACACAGAGAGGAGCAGTGGAGATCTTCTCTCCATGGTGGCAAAACGTGAACTGAGGGAGTAGCAGGAAAGCACCAGAGGGAGGAGGGGCGTTCCTAGTCTGTTAGGAAGCTTGGAAATCTTTTCTGTGGCTGGCCTGCAACTGTGCAGTCCCCAGTCGTGCCTGTAAAGAAGCCACAATGATGAAAATGGGGGGTGGGTGGGATCCCTCTCGCCGAAGGCTGGGCAGCCATCTCTAGGTTTGTACTAAGTCTCTACAAGGCCCCTTCCAACTCTCAGCCTCTGCTTTGTAGTCCAGGGACAGGAGGCCATGAAGCAGCCTGCACTGAACGCGAATTCCCCATACCAGAGGTCCCCTTTTTGAGCCTGCAGGTGCCTTTGGAATTCCCACACAGTGTGGTGTGTGCAGCCACAAGGTGGCTGATGCAAAATGGCTGCTACAGCTTACCTTTGGCCACACACTGAAGATCCTTGTAGTTTGAGCAGCAACGGCCAGGATGGGACATTTCAAAAAATCTGCATAGTGTCAAACTCGGATCTTGTTTGTCATCTTTTCCTGTACTGTCTGTGGCTGCGTGCCTATCATCCTGTTCGTTCTGGTTGGGAGGGGGGGTAAGCGTGGGGGCGTGAGGACTGCTTGGCTGGGGAAAGGGCGGAGATCCATTTAAAAAGCTTCCTCTGCCTCCACCGACAGGGGTAGGAAAGCACACAGGCGTGACCATCCACAACTTTTGCCCTAGGTTGGCGGAACAAGACGGAACACAAAAGATGGGGCTTGTTTGAGGGGCTTTATTAAAAGCAGGAAGATCTTGAAAACACAGACTTGGTGACGCCCCCCCTTCGATCCTCGTTTCCCGCCTCCTCCGACAACACTCCCCCCGCCCTTCTCTCCCAAGGAAAGGCACCTCCTTTCACTGGCGGAAGGACAGGCGAGTGGGTCTCCAGCGACGGAGAGGACCAGAGATATTCTGGAGGGGGGTGGGGTGAAAAAACCACACACACAAAAGATTCCCTAAAGGCAGAAGAGGAGCAGAGGCTCGTCCCCCCCCCCCGAAAAAAACAGGGAATAATTTGGCAATCCCAACCCACCCCTACTGATCTGTGAATAAATACGGTACCACTTTTCCCCTTTCCCAGGCACCTCATCCACCATTTGCCACCCCCCCTCCCCACATGCTGTTATCTCAGATCTCTAATTCTCACACTATTCTGCCTCCTTCAGGCCTGGGGGAACTTCTACATATCCAGCACCACTGTCCCCCCTTCCTCAGCTGTTTTCCCTTCACATCCTCCCAATACTTTTGGCTCCTTGCCCTCCTGAGAGACCCACTTCAGCTCGGCTTCGACCGAAAACAACAGAGACGAAGGCCACCCTCTTCACCTCAGAGATTCCAGTGCATGGCTCCCCCCCCCCGTTAATTTATTGGGGGGGGCTGTATTTTATTCATCCCACACAGACCTCGGGTTAAGAAGGGTTAAGAAGATGGAGAGTTACTTTTTCAACACTGAGAAAGGGAGGGGAGGCACGAATATTGTATTCTCACCCGCCCTGCCCCCCCCACGGTGGGATCTCCCCAAAAAGTGGAACGGCCCCAGACTTACCTCTCAAACAGAATGCAAACAGAGCAAGTCCCTTGATCTCAGCTCCCTCCCCACACACACACACGCACGCACACGCAAAGAGCTCCTTCATGCTCCCCTTCGCCCGTCCAGGTGAAAGTACAGAGCCTAGTGCATTCCCCCTTCGCCCACCCCCACTGTTCTCCTCCAGCGAGGGAAGCAGTCCTGTCCATGATTTTCCTTTTTATTAGAGCCCCCGTTCAGTCCAAGGAGGTCCTCTTCAGGCAAAGCCCCCCCGCCCCCAACCTGCCCTCGCTGGAGATTAGGACAGATCGAATCCGCGGCTTCCTTCTTGTGCAGAGCCAGGAACGGGTCCTCTCGGGGAGAGGGTGGAGTGGACTGAGGCCAACGGAGGCTGTTTCCTCAGATTCCCTTCATGAAAAGCTTGGATGAATCAATCCTGGACCATCGACCCGTTTCACGTCCAGAGGAGCTCACGCTGGCCTCCTCCCCCTCCTCCAACCCCAAAACACTCCTCGGATCCGTCTCTCCCTCTGGCTTCTCCCCATTTGAACTGGGGGGGGGGGTGGCGGCGGGCGGCTCAGTTTGTATAGTGCCTGCGATCCAGTTCATGAGAGTTCCCCCCACCACGTGGGGATTGGAGTGGTTGAGTCCAAGAAGTCCGAGTGGAACGGTTCACAGCAACAAAACAAGGAGTGGCGGGAGGGACTGTACCACGCACCCTGGGGTGCAGGAGGGGGAAAGGGGGTGAGGGAGAAGAATAGGCTAGAATTTCGGTTCAGAACTGAAGGTGGAAACAGGCATGGCCGGGATCGACTCTGCCTAGGTGGCTCCTTGTGGGCGTGGCCAACTTAAGCCCCACCCACTCCCCCCGCAAGACACACCGCTGCCAATCCATCCCCTCCATGCTTGGTGGTAGCACGGCTCTGACACTCCTGGTCCCGTTGCTGGGAATGAGCTCCGCCCTCTTCCGTTCTGGCCCCGCCTCCTTGGCTCCTCACGGGCATAAGCAGCTCCCAGTCCCTACCCTGGAGCTCCCTAGGGCCGGAGAGTTGGGGGAGAAGGGGGTCACTGTGGGGCACCCAGCTCCCCTGAGAGCCCCTCAAAGGCAACAAGCATGGCCTGGCGCACGCGGTCTGTCAGGGCGGGCACATCGTCGGCGCTCAGCCCCCGCGTGGGCATGGGAGGCAAGACCTGGACCGTGCAGCGCCCTGCAGCAGGGGAGGCAGGCAGGGAAGCGGCAGAGGGAGGGAGCAGAGAAGGGAACACAGGGGCGGATGAGGGGAGGGATGACAGGAATTCAATGGGAGTACAGATGGAAACAAGCAGGGCAGGGGAGAGGGGGGGAAAACAGAAATGACATTAGAACAGAAGAAGAGGCATTTGGCTTTATACCCCACCCTTCACTTGGAGTCTCAGAGCAGCTTACAATCTCCTTTCCCTTCCCCGCCCCACAACAGACACCCGGTGAGGTAGGTGGGGCTGAGAGAACTCTTTCCGGAACTGTCTTTGAGAAGACAGCTCTGAGAGGACTGGGACTGACCCAAGGTCATCCAGCAGGTGCAAGTGGAGGAGTGGGGAATCAAACCCGGTTCTCCCAGATTAGAGTCCGCGCTCTTCACCACTACACCAAACTGGCTCTCAATGAGCTTTCCCCGAGTCAGAGCTCACTTCCTGAGATGCGTTAGACATCTGCGGAAGTGAGCTCGGACTGACAGAAAGCTCACACCAGAGTCCATTTTTCTTGGTGCTCCAAGGGGCCACTGGGCTCCTGTCTGATTCTGCTGCCAACGGACTGACGGCAGCTACTCCTCTGGAATCGCCTCCTGGTGGGGGCAGACACCGGTCTATCCGGGTCAGGATTTTAAAACAAGGCCTGCAAGTTGGACTCGCCTGTGGTAAAGCGCCTTTCCTTCTTACTGTAGAAATCCCGGTAGGATGACATCACAATTGGGATAACAGGGACCTGTGGGGGAGGGGAAGAAGAGGAGTTAAAAAAAACAACAACGGAAGAAGAGGATGGTTCCCCCCCCCAAATTCAGATATGGCATCATGGGTCACATTTTAACCCATCCATTCCTTCTCCAAGGAGCCGAGGGCGGCATACACAGTTCTTCCTCCCTCCAAACTCAGGCCAAGTCCTATGAGGAGAGGCTGAAGGAGCTGGTGGAGAGGAGACGACCGAGAGGTGATAGGACAGCCATCTCCAAGTACTGGAAGGGCTGTCATGTAGAGGATGGTGCAGAGTTGTTTTCTGTTGCCCCAGAAGGTCGAACCAGAACCAACGGGTTGAAATGAAATCAGAAATGTTTTTGGCTGAACATTAGGAAGAACTTCCTGACAGTTAGAACGGTTCCTTAGTGGAACAGGCTTCCTCTGGAAGTGGTGGGCTCTCCTTCTTTGGAGGTTTTCAAACAGAGGCTAGATGGCCATCTGACAGCAGTGCGGATTCTGTCAACGTAGGCAGATCATGAGAGGGAGGGCAGGAAGGGTTGCATCAGTGCTCAGTTCTCGTGTCCCTTTCTTATACTCCCAGGGAAATGCTGATTGCCACTTTGCAGTCAGGAAGCAATTTTCTTCCAGGCCAGTTTGGCCGGAGCTCCTGGAGGGGTTTTTTTGCCATCTTCTGGGCATGCAGCAAGGGTCACTGGGGTGTGTGTTTGGGGAAGGTATTTGTGAATTTCCTGCCTTGTGCAGGGGGTTGGACTAGATGACCCTGGAGGTCCCTTCCAACTCTATGATTCCAACAACCTGCAAAGTAGTTCAGACAGAACATGAATGGCCCAAAGCAAGAATCCTGGCTGAGCAGAGATACAAATTCCAGACTTCTCAATCCTTGCTGAGCACTGAAGCCCAGGGGTCCCCCAGCCTTTCTGAGACTGCAGGTACCTTTGGAATTCTGACACAACAGGGTAGGGGCAGCCACAAAATGGCTGCTGCAGGAGGCGGAGCCAGTAACAAAATGGCTGCCCCAGCGTGCCTTCAGTCACACATTGAAGATCCTTGTGCTGTGGTGGCAGCTAGTGTTCCTTCTAAGCTGTATTTCTGAGATCTGGAAAATCAGACTCCCATATACATAGGTTATTGGTCCCATAGTTAATGCCTATTTCCATTTAATATTCATATTCCCCACATTTGTTAAGACATTTTATTTATTTATTTATTTATTTATATTTATTATTAAATTTATACCCCGCCCTCCCCAAAGCGGGCTCAGGGCGGCTAACGGAAGAGGAACGTATGCCAAGGTTAAAACAGTTAAAAACAGAATAAAACATCTTATACGATACAATAAGGTGCGAGTGCTCTGGTTGTCACAAATCCATTAACCACAAGATGGGGTTCTGGAAGGTTAGACCGAGAACAACAGGAGTTCCACACAGCACTGCCATCAGCTCTTCATCCCAGGGCCATCTCATTCCCCCCCAATGATGCCCGCTCCACTAGATAATAGTGGAACGGTGATGGTATAATAGTGGTGTGGTGATGGTATAATGGTGGTGGCGGCTCCTACTCAAAAGCCTGGCGGAATAGCTCCGTCTTGCAGGCCTTGCGGAACTGTGCAAGGTCACGCAGGGCCCGAGTCTCTTCCGGGAGCTCATTCCACCAGATAGGAGCCGCCACCGAAAAGGCCCTGGTTGCAGCCAGTTTAACATCTTTGGGGCCTGGAGTTACCAGGAGGTGCTGCGTCCCCGACCGTAGTGCCCTTGGGGGAACATATGGGGAAAGGCGATCCCTCAGGTATGCCGGACCCTGGCCATGTATGGCTTTACAGGTAAGAACCTTTTTAAATCTGCAGAGCCAATCAAATCTCCAATGACCAACCAGAAGCCTTATTGGGCCGTCCCTGCCCACTTTCCGAAAATGCTTGGTGGCTGCCAGAAAAGGGGTCGGCGGGCCCCACGGTGCCCACGGGCCCCACACTGGGGACCGCTGCTCTGACCACTGAACAAGGCTGTTTCTGTGAGCAAAAGACTGACCGACAGATAAGTAACTTCCGGCTGAGCTTTGGCCCCGGCACAACCTTCGTGTCCCCTTCAAAGAGCACAGAGGAGCATTTCAGATTCTCAACAATCCTGCAGGGGTTGGGGCAGCCGGGTCCGCGACGTGAGTCAGCGGCACTGTCCCCCATTGCGGATATAAAGGAAGCCGACAGAGAGACCGCTGGCCACCGGCCGCCGGGCAGATTTGTGGCAGAGGAGAAACATGACCTGTGGACCTCCTGACTCTCGGCCTCGCCAGTTGGTCCCAAGGCTGCGACAGCCATAGACAGCCTGCCGAAGGGGACTGTCGGATCTGGCAAAGAGCCTAAACTGATGAACCAGGCTGAACAGCCGAGAAAGGGATACACACCACAGGTCTGGGAGGGCACCACACGTTGTGAAGTCTCAGCACAGGCTGAGTTGCTGAGGTGGAGCAGAGGGAAGCAGAAGGCAACAGAGGGCAGGACTCACAATCATGGGTTTAAATTAAGGGCGGGAAGGTCACGGCTGGATCTCAGGGGAAAGGTTTTGACAGTCAGAGTTGTGCGACAACGGAATCAGCTGCCTCGGGAGGTGGGGAGCTCTCCCTCTTTGCCAGTCTTGAAGCAGCGGCTGGACAAACACTGGCCAGGGATGCTCTGGGCTGATCCTGCACTGGGCAGGGGGTTGGACTGGATGGCCCATCTGGCCCCCTCCGACTCTATGATTCTACGGAATGCGGAGAAGCAGGAGGAGCCACGTGCCTCTTACCTGGGCTTGCACGGCCAAGTGGAAGGCGCCCCGCTTGAAGGGCAGCATGGAGCCACTGTGATTCCTGGTGCCTTCTGGGAACACCCAGACCCGAACCTGCAGGGGGGGGGGAGAAGTCATGAGCTGCTGCCCTCAACAACCGAGGTCATGGCCACCGTTCCCAAGTCCCTCCGGAGGTTAGCTTCTTCAGGGGAGATCTCTGCAGTGCCCGGTCAAACTGGAAACCCTTGGATCACCTGCTCCAGATACCCCTAGCCAGGGGTCAGAGTGTCGCGCTCTGGAAGTCTCCCATGTGGCTGGTGTTCGGGGGGAGGACCGGGTGGGAAGGGTACCTCTGCACGTGCTCAGAGGCACCCAGCACCATCCAGGGCTAAAATAGAACGCGGACGTCCTACCCTGTGGAGCCTCAGCACAAAAGCAAGCAGAAATCCTCCTCCCCCCAATGCACCCCCTTCCCTTTTTGATCCCTGGAATATGACTGGGTATCGACTGGGGGGTCACATCCTGGTCTAGCCATGGCTGCCTCCTCTATTAATCCCAAGGGTTTTTTGTGAGTATTTGGCGTGCAAGTGTGTACGCCTGGAAGTCATGGTTGACCTCTTGCGACCACTAGTGGGGCTTGGACATTTCAGAGAGGTGGCTTGCTATTGCCTGCCTCTGCATCCCAGCCCAGGTATTCCTTGGAGGTTTCCCTTCCAAGTAGAAGAGGACTTGTGACTGACCCAAGGTCACACCAGCAGCTGCATGTGGAGGAGTGGGGAATCAAACCCGGTTCTCCCAGATTAGAGACTGGATTTATACCCCGCCCTTCACTACCTGAAAGAGTCTCAGAGGGGTTTACAATCCCCTTTCCCTTCCCCTCCCCACGACAGACACCCTGTGAGGTAGGTGGGGCTGAGAGAGTTCTTTCGAGGACTGCTCGTGAGAGAACAGCTTTGAGATAACTTGTGACTGACACAAGGTCACACCAGCAGCTGCATGTGGAGGAGTGGGGGATCAAACCCGGTTCTCCCAGATTAGAGACTGGATTTATACCCCGCCCTTCACTACCTGAAAGAGTCTCAGAGGGGTTTACAATCCCCTTTCCCTTCCCCTCCCCACGACAAACACCCTGTGAGGTAGGTGGGGCTGAGAAAATTCTTTCGAGGACTGCTCGTGAGGGAACAGCTCTGAGAGGACTTGTGACTGACCCAAGGTCACACCAGCAGCTGCACGTGGAGGAGTGGGGAATCAAACCCGGTTCTCCCAGATTAGAGTCCGCGCTCCTAACCACCACACCAAACGGGCTCTCTTGCCCATATTAACCCCAGTTTTGATGATACTTTGGCAAAGCTGGAGTTAAGCTTCCTTAACTGTAATTTAGCGAAAGAGCCTGTTCCAGCAATGTCTTTCTTCACGCACGAAGTTCAGACGGCAAAGTCATTCTCCTTTTGCAAAGAGATGAGGCATCCTCTCTTAAAAGCATTTTCTCTGCCCTCTAGGTATATTCTGAGGTGGTACGGGCCCATGACAGGACTGCACCATAAATCTGGCATGGACATCAGAGGCAATGAACTTCTGAATCCCAGAGCCAAGAGCCCTGCTGTTGGCCCTCCAGAGGAACTGGTTGGCCACTGTGTGAGCTGGACTGGATGGACCCTCCCTGGTCTGATCCAGCAGGGCTCTTCTTAGGTTCTTAAAGGGAAATTTTAAACTGAGCAACATTCCGCTGGTTCCTCCCTCGCTGGCATTCCATCCGGGCTTGCCCTCTCCACCCCCTGCTCTGAAGACACACCCCCTCGCTTTCTCTCCCCCCCCCCAAGCCTTCCTTCTAGATCTCCCAGGACCTTCTGCTCCCCCCGCCCCACGGGACTCACATCCTCGCGCAACATCGTGTGGGCGGCCTCAGACATGACGCTGATGGCGTCGTCCGTCTTCTTGCGGTTGATGAAAATGATGCCGCCCAGCCAGCACGCCAGGCCCACCGTGCCCATGTACATCAGCTCCTTCTTGGCGATCGGCACGCACCGGTCCGGAAGCACTTCCATCATCCCTGCGGAGGAGAGAGCAAAGGTCATTCGGGGCCATGGGTGAGAGGGCCCTGCCTGCTTCAGGACAGAACCTTTCCAGGGTGGCTCAGCACAAGGTCTTCTCCCTCCCCCTCCCCAGCCGACAAATACCCCATGCTGGCACCCAGGATCCCTGAACAGCCAGCATCCTCTCACCCACCACGACTTGCGTATGCAGCAGCTGCTGCGCTTGACACTAACCCTGTTCCTCCACCCTATGACGTCTGCCTGGTTACCTGGGGTAACTAAAGAAACACCTCCAGGCGACCAAACAAGCACATCTCTGAGAGCTGGGGGAAAGAGCTGGTTCCTGCTGTTCCTACCGACTACTGACATGTGATATTTGTAGGCAGGCAAGCGAGTAAGGCTTGGGGGGGGGGGGAGCTTCAAAAAATGTTCTCACGCGAAAGGGAAGCCTGTGGGTGATCCTCCCCGTTTGGCCCTCTTTCCGGAGGCAAAGCAGCTGGCCATTCTGAGGAGTCAGGCATGGTTCTTGGTTGCCAAGAAAGCGTATTCTAAAAAGCAGGTCACAACTGGGGGGGTGTATGTGCGTATGTGTGTGTAGGGAGCCAACCAGCTCTGCACAAGTGGCCCGTTCAAGCCACTGGTGGGCTCCCTGTTCAGGAAAGTCAGGCCTGCTTTTCAAATTGTCAGAACCCACAGCCAACAACGAAGTACACGCATTCAGGAACGGTAATACTTTTATTGCAGAATGCAGTAACATAAGCACTGTTAAGAATGGCGGCGGCCCCATGGGCCTAATAGGATATAGGGTATTCGTATGCACCCCCCCAGCGCACTGGCCAATTAGGCATCCTCCCGCGCGCGGGATAAAGCTTGGGGACCGTTAGGTAGCTAAAGCTGAGAACCAACACTCTCTCACGGCACCTAGGAAAAACCCAGACAATACATCTCCCTCCTGCACATCTGTATAGATAAGCATTTCGGCGCAAAGCAGGAAAAGCACAGAAAGGAATGCAGTAGCAATTAACCAGACACAGACCAAGCTCCCCAACCCCCATGGCAGCGTAGCTGACACAAATACAGTTCAGATGTCACACGAAACCAGGACTTAATTTAACGCTGGTTAGTCTGAGCACCGGAAGATGGTCCGCTCCATGACTACGGTTTGTGAGGGTACATCAACCCGGGGTCAGGAGAACCCAGGCTGGAAACCGGTCTCTAAGCCACGGCTGGTCTTCGCTAAGGTCAGAGAAGATGCCAGAATGGGGAAGTCTTGGCTTGATCCCCAGGGCCGCTCTCATCACAGACAGTTCTCCACAGTGGGGACAGAGCGAAGGGGGCGATGTCAGCCCCTGTGAAGACCAACCAGGACTTGAACGATCGCCCGTGAGCCAATCCTGGTTTCATAAACCGATCCCAGTTGGCATAAATCACAGTTCTGTGGCACATCCCAAAAAACGATCCTTTGAATAGCCTCAGGGGAACAGCTGAACACACACAGGGTGTGCAGAAAGTCATCCCCCCCCCCCCCCGCCTCTAGTTAAAACAAGCTCGGTTGGTGAGAAATATCTTTCTCTCCCTGAAGCTCTGGAGAGCTGCAGCGGGTTAGGCCGGGCAAAACTGAGCTACGTGGGCCAACGGTTTGAGTACGCACAAGGCAGCTCTGTAAGTCCCTGGGGCACAAACGAGCAGGATGAGAAACCAGAGCTGTTTTCTTTCAAGCTCAGGACCAAGATTCCTTGCAAGTTCTCTGCAACCAGAATGCCTTCTCCCAATGGGACAGAAACACATGGGCTCAGGGCCAGCTCTCTCTCCCCCCCCCCTCCCACAGAGCACAAAGACAAGAGAACATCTTACAGAGCTTCAGCAGATGCACATGGAGGGTTGCTATCTATCAGTGGCTAACAGGCATGGTGACTGAGAGGAACCTCCCCATCCAGAGGCACTAAACCGCTGAACGCCAGTGCCAGGAGGCAACACAGGGGAAGGCCTCAGCCTCTGTTGGCCACCACGTGAGACAGGATGCCGGACTAGATGGACCCTTGGTCTGATCCAGCAGGGCTCTTCTGGATGTTCTTATGTTACTGTTTCCTTGTGGTTTGCTCTTTATGTTTGCTCACCAGCTAAGCGGTCACTCACCATGGATCACATGTGACCCTATTTGGTAAGCCAGTCACCAGAACTGTCCTATTGAGGGGAAAAAATATCTTACCACCAGTGTTCCCTCTAAGCTGAGTTAGTGTGAGCTAGCTCACAATTTTTTAGCCTCCGGCTCACACATTTTTGTCCTAGCTCAAGAAGGATGGCTCCAGTGCAAACTAATTTATGCAGTAACCAAATTGCTCGCTCACAACCTTAATGCCGGTAGCTCACAAAGTAGAATTTTTGCTCACAAGACTCTACAGCTTAGAGGGAACATTGCTTACCACTCTTCTGAGCCCAAATCAGAAGCCGGGGGGAAACAGGAGACTGGCGAGTTTCATCTCACCATTTGGAAGAGCAATACAGACGAAGACCAGCTGACACAATGGCTACACAAACACTACGTGGGCCCACTGGACACAGTCCAGCAAGGCTTTTGCAAGCCACCAAACGCCACTCTGGTGGGTGGGAAAGGGGGGGGGGAACCTGACTGACGGACCGGAAACATTCAGAAGCACCTCAGAGGCCAACAAGATTTTCGGAGTAGGAGCTTTCGAGATTCAGAGTTATCTGAACAAGGACAGCTTTGACTCTTGAACATTTTAACCCCAGACATTTTTGTTGGTCTCTAAGGGGAAACTGGACCCGAACCTGGCTCCGCCCATGTTTCCTCTAATTTTATCCCCTTACTGAGCGGAGCTGTTCACATCTTGAGCCGAACAGAACCGCTGTAACCTTAAAACGGGCGGTGCGAGACCTTGTGCGGCTCCAGACTGCTGCTGAGCGGGGCTTCCTGTGTTCATGAGCGGCAGCTCATGCGCACGGCGATGTGGCTACCCTCGGAAACTGAATTCAAAACCCTTCTGACTGATTGATCAAGCAGCAGATTTTTTAAACAAGAGTTCTTGCAAAAGTCGAGGGGGGGGGAAGGAGCCCCCTTAGAAGAAGAGGCCTTCTCCCTTATGCACAGGAGGGAATGCCACTTGTAAAAGCCATGGTGACACATGCAGGGGAAACAGGTGGCGTGGGGTGGAAGAATCAGGTGCACCATTTCAACCTGGCGGTGGAGGGTCACATTTTGGGATTCTCCCCTCTGCAAAAAGCCTCTTGCAAAGAGAAAACCAGCGCCGGAAGAGGAAGAGAGAAGAAGAGACTGGATTTATACCCCGCCCTTCACTCAGAGTCTCGGAGCGCCTTACAATCTACCTGCCTCCCCCTCCCCACAACAGACACCCTGTGAGGCAGGTGGGGCTGAGAGAGCTCACAGAGAACTGCTCTGAGAGAACTTGTGAGTGACCCAAGGTCACCCAGCTGGCTTCATGTGGAGGAGTGGGGAATCAAACCCGATTCCCCAGATTAAAGTCCGCCACTCTTAATTCCTACACCAAACTGGAAGCAAAAGCGGCAGTGCGTTACCCCCAGGTGTCTCATTTTTATTTGCAATGAGTTTCTCTATGTGAAAAAGCTTGCCACCTGCAGTCAGTACAGTCCATTTCACCACCCAAGTTTCCTGCATGCGTGAATGACGCCCGCAGCAACATACCGGTGCATGGTCTAAAAGCAACAAATGCTTCCCCCTCTTTAAGCACAACTTTTTAATATTCATAAGCAAGTTCAACTGGACTGGCCAATCCATCCAAAAACCACAGAACTGACAGGCAACCTTTGACATCATAATGGGACAACAACATTTAGCCAATGACGATCAGCTGAGAGAGAGCAAGAGTCCAGTGGCACCTTAAAGACTAGCAAAATTTGTGGCAGGGCAGAAGCTTTTGTGAGTCACCGCTTACTTCTTCGGATAACTCACAGCAACTCCTTCAGATACACGAGCAGTGACTCACAAAAGCTCCCACTCTGCCACAAATTTTGGTAGTCTTCCAGGTGCCACTGGACTCTTGCTCTTTTCGACTGCTAACGGCCACCCACCTCGCTCTAACTAAGAAAGACACACACAAGCACGTGGGAAATTTTCTGGTACTCTGGCGAATTCTTCCCCCAGCCAAGTCATACCTAGCAAGTCCAGCGAGCTCTGGTGGTTGGACACCGCCACGTAAGGCTCCTTGATATTGAAGTTCTCTGTCCCCCGCACCTCAATCTTGATCCCGTACAGGTACTTCACGTGCAGCATCATGGATCTGATTACCCTGGGAATGAGGAGGAGGAAAAAGAAATCAGGTGACGCTTGGGAGGTGGAACAGATATTGCACGTTTCTACAGGCCCAACTGTTGGGGCCTCTCAAGTGGTGACCATGATCCCTTGCTGCCATGACTGCCTCCCCCCCCCCAACCCATGACCGTAGAAGAACCTACCTTCTCCCTAAGAGGGGCTCCCCCTACAGGTCATAATTGTTGGTGCACTAATTCTGTCCACCCCTATCTCCCACCACAGATTTCGCATTTGCCATAAAAACACACGTTCCTAAAACCACCACCGCTTCCGGCAGGCCTGTACATTAAAAAGAGGAGGGAAGAAGGAAGCTAAGCAAGATGGAAGTAGCGCCATCTTTTGCCTGCTTTCTTTTTTAAACTAGGGTCCCAGCCAATGTTCCCTCTAAGCTGTAGAATCTTGTGAGCAAAAATTCTACTTTTTGAGCTACTGGCATTAAAGTTGTGAGCGAGTTATTTGGCTACTGCATAAATTAGTTTGCTCCGGAGTCATCCTTCCTGAGCTGGGACAAAAATGTGTGAGCCGGAGGCTAAAAAACTGTGAGCTAGCTCACACTAACTCAGCTTAGAGGGAACAGTGGTCCCAGCCATTCCCTTTCTTACTTTAGTTCATGGACAGCCCCCCCTCCCCCCAACCATGTACAGTTCCACACAGGGTTATTTCCCCTCCACCACTACCAATTTCATTTTTACTGTCTGTAAATGTCCAGGGGCATCTGTACAGAGACAAAGTACAAGGGGCTTTCCCATATACTCATCTTCCTTGCTTGGAAGTTCCTGTTTCTTCAGGGGTCGGGGGAGGGTCCTGTTCTTCACATTTCACTCCCTCTAGTGGTTGATTTGATATCAGACCAGTTTTTGTCTACTGTAAGTAAAGGTAAAGGTTCCCTTGCTCGAAAGCCAGTCAAATCCGACTCTAGGGTTGCGGTGCTCATCTCCGTTTCAAAGCCGAAGAGCCACCGCTGTCTGAAGACGTTTCCGTGGTCATGTAGCCGGCATGACTAAACACCAAGGCGCACGGAACGCTGTTACCTTCCCACTGAAGTGGTACCTATTTATTTACTTGCAATTTCTTGCTTTCAAACTGCTAGGTTGGCAGGAGCTGGAACTAGAGACGGGAGCTCACTCTGTCATGCGGCAACTCGGGTCTCGAACTGCTGAACTACCGACCTTCCACAGCCCGCAGTTCAGCGTCTTAACCACTTGAGCCACCGCAGCTCCTTTGTCTACTGTATCTCCCTGCAAATTTTAAACTGCAGGTTTTTATACTGTGTAGTTTAGACATGCCAGACATGAAATGGTGCAATATCGGACCACTAGAGGGAGCAAAACAAATGCAGAACAGAATTACCCCTGAAGAAACAGGAACTGAAGAAAACGGGGAAGGCATTGTGCAGGGGGTTGGACTAGATGACCCTGTAAGTTCCCCTCCAACTCTATGATTTCATGAGTTCGCTGAAAAGCCCAAGGGTAGACAGATGTGTGAAGATCCACGAGAAACAGGAAACACGATTCTTTTACCCCATGAAAAAAAAATTCCACTTACTACAGAAAAAAAATCAGCTATTTTTAGGGATGACTGGAAAAATCTTTATGAAATACATTGGCTTGGATCTTGTAGTAAATCTCCATTGACAGAAGGCATTCCCCCTCAGGAGAATGAGGATCTCCTTGCTTCCCCCTCCCCCACTGCCACTGAAAATGATCCCCTAAATGTTGTGGGGGAAGGAACTCCTAGAAACAGCACGGGGAAGGGAAGGCCTGCAGCAGGAGAGGGGAATCAGCATACATACAAAAGGGGGAGGGGAAGTCACCCCTGTTGCCATGGGATCTAACCCAATCCTCTTTATGAAGACCAGGTTTTATACCCAGCTACAGCATTAGATGGAGCTGCGGTGGCTCAAGTGGTTAAGACGCTGAACTGCAGGCTGTGGAAGGTCAGTAGTTCAGCAGTTCGAGACCCGGGTGCCGCATGACGGAGTGAGCTCCCATCTCTAGTTCCAGCTCCTGCCGACCTAGCAGTTCGAAAGCAAGAAATTGCAAGTAGATAAATAGGCACCACTTCGGTGGGAAGGTAACAGCGTTCCCGTGCGCCTTGGTGTTTAGTCATGCCGGCCACATGACCACTGAAACGTCTTCAGACAGCGCTGGCTCTTCGGCTTTGAAACGGAGATGAACATCGCAACCCTAGAGTCGGATTCGACTGGCTTTCAAGCAAGGGAACCTTTACCTTTTACAGCATCAGATAACGATAATGCTTACCACACACATTTTCAAATGTGAGTTTTTTCTGGGGGGAAACTTTGAATGGGGAAATGTTCAAAAGGGAGAAAACAGAGCACTGGAGAAAGTTTCCGTTTTGTCCATTTCGGAAAATTTTCCACCCCCACACCTCTTCTTCCAAGACATGTTTATTATTTAAACCTAACCTGTCCACAATTAATGTGTAGAACACATTATAACGAACGGTCGAAGAGTTCAGTGTTGCCTTGCGGTATGAAGCTTAATTCAATGTCCATACGGTGCCGCTAGTCCAATTGCGACGGTGTGAGACTGTTTCCGTCTGAACCCCACGCAACCCCTCTGAAGCGGATCCACGCCTATCAAAGGGCTTAGAGACGCTGCTCAGGACGGCACCGCTAGTTTGCAACAAGGTTCGCTTTTTCTACTTGAACTTTTAATTTCCCCCCTACCTCTCAGATGACGAACCCTAAGACAACTCATGCTGAGGGAAGCACACGGTGCAACAGTCTGAAGCTCCCCTCAGTCAAACACTGGGTATATTCCAGCATTTTCCTCATAGAAAACCCAAGGTTTTTATACTTTTAAGCTTAATAAATATGTGTGTGTGTATTAAGTGCAGTCAGACTTATAGTCACCCTCAGGGCTTTTTTGTTTTGGAAAAAGAGGTGCCGGAACTCTCAAGACGGAAATGCAGTTTTCAATCTGTATACTGAAAAATCATGAACTTTAAAACATTTTGAAAAGAGGTTCCGGAACTCCATTCTGGCACGTTCCCCCCAGAAAAAAAAAGCCCTGGTGACCCTATGAATTAATGGCCTCCAAAACGCCCTGTTGTTAACAGCCTCAGGTCAGGTCTTGCAAACTGAGGGCCTTTGTGGCTTCCTTTACTGATCGCATCCATCTTGTGTTGGCGCTTTTCTCTTTTCCTGCTGCCTCCCACTTTCCCAGTGACTCTCATCGTCTCATAATGTGACCAGATACAGTAGCCTCAACCGAGTCATTTTACTTTCTAGGGAGAACAAATTTAGAGTCCAGTGGCACCTTTAAGACCAACAAAGGTTTATTCAAGGTATGAGCTGACTACCCGGATCTCTCTTCAGACCAACATGGCTGACTACCTGGATCTTTCTAGGAAGACTTCAGTCTTGGTTAGTTCTACAACAAACTTGCATGTCTTTTTGGAACCCACGGTATCTGTAAAACTCTCCTCCAGCACCACATTTCAAAGAAATCTATTTTCTTCCTGAACAAAAGTTTGAGTCCGGTGGCATCTTTAAGGCCAACAAAGTTTCCTTCAAGGGATAAGCTTTCGTGTGCAAGGCACACAGATGTCTGGTATCTGAAGAAGTGGGCTTGCACACGAAAGCTCATACCTTGAATAAAACTTTGTTGGTCTTAAAGGTGCCCCACTGGACTAAAACTTTGTTCTGCCGCTTCAGACCAACACGGTCACCTCACCTGAATCTACGTTCTTCCTGTCAACCATCTTCACTGTCCAACTTTCACACCAATACATAGTTATGAGGAATACTATGTACGGATTATCTTGATTTTGGTCTCCAGCGACACATCCTTATACTTAAGGATTCTTTTCTTGCTCCTTCATGGCTGCCCTTCCCAGTCTCCATCTCCTTCTGATTTCTTGGTCGCAGTCTCCCTTTGGGTGGATGATGGAACCAAAGAATAGAAACTCTTTTAACAATTTAATTTTTTTTCATTGTTAGCCTTTAAGTTGTATAATTACTCAGCAGTCATTGCTGTAATCCTACTCGGGCACTTTCTCCTTCAACCTTCGTCAGCAGTTGTTTCAAGTCTTCACTATTTTCGGCCAGTGACGTGATGTCATCTGCATTATCTCAAACTGTTAACGTTCCTTCCACCAATTTTCACTCCACCTTCATATAAATCTAATCCAGCTTTCTTTATGATATGTTCCGCATATAGATTGAAGAGATAGGGAGATAAAATGCATCCTTGTCTGACACCTTTAACAACTGGAAACCATTCCGTTTCTTCATATTCTGTCTTAATAGTACTATCTTGTCCAGAGTACAGGTTGCGCAACAAAACCATCAGATGTTGTACAACACCCATTTCTTTTAAAACCAACCACAAACCTGTCACGATCTACACAGTCAAAGGCTTTGCTGTAATCTAGGAAACACAAGCTGAGTTTCTTCTGAAATTCTCTTGTATGCTCCAGTGACCAATGTAAATTTGCAGTATGGTCCCTAGTGCCTCTTCCTTTTCTGAATCCAGCTTGAACATCTGGCATCACTGATTCCATATAGGGTAACAGTCTTCCTTGTAAGATTTTGAGCATCACTTTGCTCGCATGAGAAATTAATGCGACGGCCCAATAGTTGCTGAACTATGTTGTCGAAGGCTTTCAGGGCCGGAGTTCATTGGTTGCTGTAGATTTTCCGGGATGTGTGGCCGTGGTCTTGGCATTGTAGAACCTGACGTTTCGCCAGTAGCTGTGACTGGCAACCTCAGAGGTATAAACACAGAAAGATGGAATACTCTCTGTGTCAAGGTGAGAAGAAAATGGTAGGCAGTAAATTTATATCTACTCCAGAAGGTGGGTAGGGCTGAGTCATTGTCTTGTAGGAGTTACCCAGGCTATGGACATGCTAATGGGGAAGCTTTCCTGAGGAGGTCTCCTGATTCCTGAGGAGGTTGTTGAAATTCTAATCTTATCTGTAGTGCTATTGTCTGATGTAAAGCCTTTTGTGTTTTTCAGGACAGTTGCTGCACTCTTTGACATCTCCTTTTTCGGAATTGGAAGGTAGACTGAACATTTGGGGGCCATTGTTTTCCCCGTAATTGTTGGCATATTCTTGTTAAGATTTTGATGGACTCCACTTCTGTGTCTATTGATCTCTACTGATATTCCGTCTACTCCTGGAGATTTGCTTCTCCCGATAAGAAAGTAAGTATTGAATACATTTCAATTTCCCCCCCAAAATTTCTGTTTTTCCCTCTGGAACGTCATAATTTCCAGAACAGCTGGATTCAAGCCCAGCAGAGATGCTCCACATGTGTCAAATCAAATGAAGAAGATCATCTGATGTCCCAGCATTGCATTTAATCTGGACCCACTTCCTAGGACGGCAAAACATACACATGTGAGCTGGCCTACATTCGCCTTGCCAGGTCACACCTTAGGTGCAGGTTTGATGTTCCCTAAGGCTCCCAGGCGGCTACAAGAAATTTTACGGCTTTATTTTGCTATCTGCCCTCCCATCTTCTTGGCAGGTTTGGTCCACCTCCTCCTCTGCCCACCTGAGAAGTTCAAGCGGTTCACAGGAAGCTTCCAAGTCACTTCTGCTGTCGGATGCTTTAAGCATGACCCAAGCCTTTCTCCTCCCCACATTCCCAGGCCAAGGACGGACAGCCAGGCAGCCACCCACTCTCAGCCCTTCAGTGTCTCTGCCACTGCCGCCGAAGCTGCTGATATAAACTCCGCCCTTTTGCCAGAAGTACTGAGCCTGGCAGTCTGGTTAGCAGCATGTCACATTGTGACTCCGTGACCCGGCCTTGCCCAAGCGCGGTAGACAGAGGTCATTTCGGGGGGGAACGCGGGTGAGGTGCAGGGGGCGGGGCACACGACGAAGCCCCGCCCCCTGCTTCCGGGCCGCCCCGCTTCCAGCCCTCATTCAGCCAGGAGGAGGCAGGAGAAGAGGAGGGTAAGTTGCTTCCTCCCCGCCTCTCCCCACCCCTGCCTGCCTGGGGCCAAGGAGGGCCTTGGCGTGGCTTCCACGCACTCCCGCTGGCCTTGCAGGTCCACCGACAGGCCCCTGATGTCAGGGTGTGTGGCATATGCTAATGAGTTATGCTAATGAGTTCCCCTAGCTCTTTTTCTACGAAATGACCCCTGGCGGTAGAGCAAGTCCTCCATCGGCGGATTACAGAAACAGCCGGGGCTCCTGCTACCGCCTGGGCACATCTAAGTCATCACGCATCAAGGAACCTTGCCAGAACTGAACTAAATCCAAACTCGGCAGCAGCAGCTCTTGCTGAATGTGCTGATAAAGACTGAATGGCAGCCACAGTAGCTATTTCGTCTTTTGTCAGTGTATGCGTGCATCCACTACGATTATATTTCATATGCTATTACCGAAGTTGTATGAGCTCCTCCCCCCGGGCCAAAAGAGACCTTTCACATCCCTCACAGAAGTTGCACTGTTTGTCAACATTCTTCCCCCTCCCCGAAATGTTCACCTGTAGGCATCAGGATGTTTGCAACACCTCACGGATGTCACAGAAGCCTAGCCAAGGAGGACAGATTAATATAAATGCCTCATCCAAACACACACGTTATTGGGGATACAAAGAACCAGGTGCCCCAAAGTCTCCAGCACTGTAAAAATATAGGCCTTGTGGCCAGCACCTGCATTACTGCAGAGATTGCCTTCGCCTTGGCTGACAGAAAATGTTAATGACTCCTAAGGTCTACATTCCCCCAGCCCTCTAAGTTGCGTGTATATCCTAAGATGTAAGTTCCAACAGGAGGCCCTTCAGTGAATGGCTACTGCATCAAGAAACAAGATACTAGAACTTGAGGTCATCCAATGAAGTGGAGAGGCAGTAGGTTCAGGAGAGACAAAAGGAAATACATCTTTACACAGTGAGTGATTTTGTGGAATTTGTTGCCCGAGGCTGTAGTGATGTGTAGGGATGGGCACGAACCACAAAAAGGCTAGGGCAAGCCACGAACCCAGTCAAGCTCACATACAAACTGAACTGGGTTTGTGCCCAAAAGAAGCTGAGCCACAGGGGCAGCCTGCTCCTGTGGCTCACCTGTTTGAAGGGGCTTTCTTGGGTGGCCAGCCCCAGGGACTGGCTGCCTAAGAAAGCCCCTTTAAACAGTTGAGCCAGGAGACCAGACTCAGCTATTTTGAGCCCGATCTTTTGGTGGTGGGGATGTGGAGGCTTTTTGCTCCCCATGCACCCACAAAACTCCACATACTACCTTAAAATTTTGTGGAGGTTCACGGCCAGGTTGCAGTTTGCGAACTTCAGTTCACATACCACGAACCAGCCAAAATTTGTCTTGAACAAAGATTCGTGCCCATCCCTAGCAACAGCCTCGGGCACAGATAGCTTTAAAAGGGGAATGGTCAGACAGGATGCTGGACTAGATGGACCCCTGGTCTGACCCAGCAGAGCTCTTCTTTATACCTTTAAAAGGGGATTAGTCAGATTCATGGAGGCCAGGACTATCAACGGCTACGAGCCATGGTGGCTAAAGAGATATTCCACGTTCAGACACAGTAAACCTTTGAATACCAGTGCCAGGAGGCCATATCAGGGGAAGGTCTCAGCCTCTGTGCCCTTTTGTTGGACCTCCAGAGCTACTGGTTGGCCACTGTGTGAGACAGAATCCTGGACTAGATGGACCCCTGGTCTGATCCAGCAGAGCTCTTCTTATGATCCTATATCTGGTGGACTGCAATCTATTCCTAAGTATACACAGGAGCCCTGACCTGAATAGCCCAGGGCAGCCTGATCTCTTCAGATTTTGGAAATTAAGCAAGGTCAGCCTTGGTTAGTACTTGGATGGGAGAAAGCCCAAGGCCCGGATGCAGGGGCAGGCAATGGCAAACTACCTCCCAACATCTCTTGCCTTGAAAACCTATGGGGTTGCCCTAAGTCAGCTGCAACTTGATGGGCCACCACCAGAGGACCATCAGTGGCTATTAGCCACAAGGAATAGATAGGAACTCTCAGTCTGGGGCAAGTGATGCTCTGTATTCTTGGTGCTTGGGGGGGGGGGACAGTGGGAGGGCTCCTAGTGTCCTGGCCCCACAGCTGGACCTCCTGATGGCACCTGATATTTTTGGCCACTGTGTGACAGAGTGTTGGACTGGATGGGCCATTGGCCTGATCCAACACTGGCTTCTCTTATGTTCTTATGTTCTTTCCACCGCCACATACGTATGAAGGTGGGTTGCTCCAGACAGAGTTATCCCGTAGAAGTACCCTCGGTGTGAACACAGTGCAGGGAATTCCAACTCATAAGTGAAACGCTTATGACACAAAATCATACTCCGCCCAACCCAGGAAGATTTGTTTGGACAGGAGAGACCACGGACGGGACAGCGGCATCAGCCCAGGGTAGGTTGGGGAGGGTTGCAGGGCACAGCCCAGTGCGAGAAGCTCACTTCATGTTTTCCACGTTGCGCCCGCGAAGCGCACAGACTGGGATGACGAGGATGGCCAGGAAGAGGATGTAGCCGTTGTAGAAGCCCATCTTGCAGAAGTACTTGAAGGTGGCGCTCCATTCATACAGCAGCGGGACCACCACCAGGAACAGGATAAGGAGCCACTGGCCCAGAGAGATCTCCATTGTCCCTGCAAAAGAGAGGGGGAAAGAAGAGGGGGAGGAGGAATCAGCTTCGCTTCTGCTTCCGCCCGTTCAGTGTCTATCGACTCGTTCTCTTCCAACCCTGCGCAAAATACGTTTCAGTCCAAGAGGAAAGATCCTTTGTATACTGCGTTCCAAGGAACATTCGCAGGGGGGTCCTAAATGGGAATGCCCTGTCCTTGTTATGGAAAACGATAAATAAACTATTTTTAAAAAGAAGAAGAAGAGAATGCCCTGTCCTGGATGGCCCGGGCAAGCCCGATCTCGTCAGATCTCAGAAGCTGAGTAGGGTCGGCCCTGGTCAGTCCTTGGAGGGGGAGACCGTCGAGGAATACCAGGGCCACTACGCAGAGGCAGGCAGAGGCAAGCCCCCTCTGAACGTCTTTTGCCTCGAAAACCCTACGAGGGTGCCATAAGGCAGCTGCAGCAACTCGATGGCAAAGAAGAGAGAGAGTATCACTCGGCTAAACGAGAGCTCTTCAGAGCCACGGGAAAGGACTTCCTGCTGGAGCAGGGTGTGGAACTGGCGTGTGTGACTGAGACCTGGGTACGATATGGGGCGACAATTGCTCTCTCCCAACTAACTCTTCCCAGGTCCTTGGTCCTCCAGCAAACATGGGGGAGGGGTGGCTCTGTCCATTCGGGAGGCTTACTCCTTCATGGCACTCCCACCGCCGAAGATCATTGGCACAGAGTGCACTGGCCTGGTGTGGGAAGCCGGGGAGAGTTTGGCTATTTGGCTGGTGTACCGACAGCCAATACCCTACCGTCCCTGGTGGAGGCCATGTCAGGCTGGACGTTGGAGCACCCTAGGTTAATAGTCCTGGGTGACTTCAATGTCCATACCAACAACTTGGCCTCCATGCAAGAGATGGCGGCGCCAGGACGATCCCAATATGTAGCGGCTCCCACTCACCGGGCAGGGCATACGGACTTGATTATTGTGGCGGGCGTCGGACAGGATCACTGCTAAAGCAGTGCCATGGTCAGACCACCATGCCTTGAGGGCCCGTGTGAATGTTCCACCCCGACCCGGTTTGGGCAGCATGGGTATTTTAGCTCGTCCACTGAGCCAAATGGACCCAATGCGGCTTCAGACGGCCCTGCAGGATCCCATGCCCCCTGGTGGCTTGTTGGATGAGCTTGTGGAAGACTGGCACAGCTGACTTTCTGCAGCCATCAACGAGATCGCTCCCCGATGCCCTCGACGCCCCCGCTCTAGGCTGGCTCCATGGTTTACCCTGGAGTTGCGGCTGATGAAGCTAAGACAGCTAGAGAGACAGTGGCAGCATGCTCATGATGAAACAACAAGAACATCCTATAGGTCATTTATGAGGACCTATGAGATGGCAATCAAGGCTGCCGAGGGAGATGATTATGTGGTCACGATTGCATCTGTGAGCTCACACCCAGCCCAATTATTTAGAATGATTCGGTCTTTGACTATTCTGCCTCAAGGCAGACCAAATGCTAGGGAGTTAGATATTCATTGTGAGGCTTTTGCGAGCTTTTTCGCAGATAAAATCTTGTTGCTCTGCCATGACCTCCCTGCCACAGTTGAAGCAGTAAGTGAACTCGAGGCTCCATGCACATCTTCTAGTCAGGTTATGGATTGCTTCAGTCAGCTCGTCCTAGAGGAGGTTAACAGAATACTCTCAACCATATGCCCTACCACTTGCACCCTTGACCCGTGCCCATCATGACTAACCAAAGCTGGCTGTGATGGGTTGCGAGGTCCCCTAAGGGAGATTGTTAACAAGTCCCTCTCTGAAGTGCCCTGGGGCACTTAAGGAAGTGGTAGTTCATCCTCTCTTAAAGAAACCATCTCTGGACCAATGCTCCCTCTAAGCTGTAGAGTCCTGTGAGCAAAAATTCCACTTTGTGAACTACTAGCATTAAAGATGTGAGCGAGCAATTTGGCTACTGCATAAGCTAGTTTGCTCTGAAGCCATCCTTCCTGAGCTAAGACAAAAATGTGTGAGCCGGAGGCTAAAAAACTGCGAGCTAGCTCACACTCACTCATTTTAGAGGGAACACTGCTCTGGACCCGGATGAATTGGCAAATTATCAACCGGTTTCCAACCTGCCCTATTTGGGCAAAATAACTGAGAGAGCAGTGGCAAGTCAGCTGCAGAGCTTTCAGCCAGGCCGTGGGACGGAGACGGCACTGGTCGCCCTCATGGATGACCTCCGAAGACATCTGGGTCAGGGCGGGGTGGTGGTACTGCTGTTGTTAGACCCGTCAGCTGTGTTCGACACGGTTGACCATCAGTTACTGATCCAATGCCTCACCGACGCTGGGGTCCAGGGGTCTGCCTTACAATGGCTCTCCTCCTTCCTCCAGGGTTGGGGACAAAGGGCGGCACTAGGGGAAAAACTGTCCCGAAGGCATCCACTGATTTGCAGAGTGCCTCAAGGCATCCACTGATTT
Organism: Gekko japonicus; assembly: GCF_001447785.1. Lineage (NCBI taxonomy): Eukaryota > Metazoa > Chordata > Lepidosauria > Squamata > Gekkonidae > Gekko > Gekko japonicus. The sequence goes on along the minus strand of NW_015163696.1, from coordinate 19,095 downwards.
GCAGAGTGCCTTTCCCCAATGTTATTTAACATCTACATGCGTCCCCTTGCCCTGATTGCCCGGAGGCATGGGCTGGGCTGTCACCAGCAATGTTCCCTCTAAGCTCTGCAGTCTTGTGAGCAAAAATTCTATTTTGTGAGCTACTGGCATTAAAGTTGTGAGTTAGCGATTTGGCTACTGCATAAATTAGTCTGCTCTGGAGCCCTCCTTCCTGAGCGAGGACAAAAATGTGTGAGCCAGAGGCTAAAAAACTGTGAGCTAGCTCACACTAACTCAGCTTAGAGGGAACACTGGTCACCAGTATGCGGATGACACCCAGCTATATCTGTTGTTGGGCAGCCGGTCTGACTCTGGACCGGAAGATCTGGACCTGGTGTTACAAGCTGTGCCTGTATGGCTTAGACTGAGCTAAATGTAATTGAATCCAACAAAGACGGAGGTTCTGTACCTAAGTTGCAGTGTTCCAGGGTTAGGGATCTCACTTCTGACCTTCGACGGGGCGCCACTGGTACCATCGTCGGAGGTTAGGAGTTTGGGAGTCCTCTTGGATGCCTCCTTAACTGGTACCATCGTCGGAGGTTAGGAGTTTGGGAGTCCTCTTGGATGCCTCCTTAACAATGGAGGCTCAGGTAGCAGCCACTGCTAAGTTGGCCTTCTACCATCTTCGGCTGATTAGGCAGTTGTTCCCTTCCTTGAACGTGACAACTTGGCAACAGTGATCCACGCAATGGTCACCTCGAGATTAGACTACTGCAATGCTCTCTACATGGGGCTGCCCTTGTCCCAAATTTGGAAGTTGCAGCTGGTCCATAATGTGGTGGCCAGGCTGTTGTTGGGTCTCTCTTTGTGAGAACACATCCAGCCTGCGCTGAAAGCACTGCACTGGCTGCCTATAGCATACCGAATTCGCTTCAAGGTGCTGGTTCTTACCTATAGAGCCCTTCATGGTCAGAGGCCAGCATACCTGAGGAACCGCCTTTCCCCACATGTTCCCCCAGAGAGCACTGCATTCAGGGACACAAAACCTCCTGACTCTCCCTGGTCCTAAAGAGGCCAGACTGGCCATCACCAGGGCTAGGGCTTTTTCTGTGGCGGCTCCACACTGGTGGAATGAACTCCCCAAGGATATCAGGGCCCTGCGGGATTTATTACAATTCTGCAGGGCCTGAAAGATGGAGCTCTTCCACCAGGCACTCGACTGAGGAGCAGCATTTAATAATTCAACACAGATTTAAGAGCCTTGCCCTGGAATCCATCATTGGCTATTTGTGCCGTGCCTGTATTTTTAATATACAATGGGACCTGGACAGCAGTCTGGCAACCACTGATGATTGGATACTTGCTATGGTTAATATTAAAAACTATGTTTTGCCATCATATACGTAGTATCTATATATAGCACCTTATAAATGTTTTATGATTTTAACCTGTTTTTAACTTTTAATGGAAGAAGAAGAAGAAGAGGAAGAAGAAGAAGAGGAGGAGGAGGAGGAAGAGGAAGAGGAGGAGGGTGGATTTATACCCCGCCCTTCACTACCCAAAGGAGTCTCAGAGCGGCTTACAAACTCCTTTCCGTTCCCCTCCCCACAACAGACACCCTGTGAGGTACCTGGGGCTGAGAGAGCTCTTGACAGGAACTGGTCTTTTTCAATAACATCTGTGCCAGAATTAAGCCGCTCTGAGCCTGCCTCAACGGGGCAGGTGAGGTATAAATCTAATAAAATAAATAAATAATAAAGGACGGTACCAATCCCTGCTTCAAACCCAGGCATGGCCCCCTCAACCCTCCGGCCTACACCATAGTGCCGCTGTGGAGAATACACGTGCACCTCTGCCACCCTCTAAGCCAGAAACAAAACACCAGGCCTGTGGCTCTTGCGGCATCACCTTTCTGCCTCCCCCCCCAATGGGACGGCAACCAGTTACCTGGGAGACCAAGGAACTACAAATTGCAAGATATACCTTAGGCCCCTTGGTTCAAACGCTTTGGGGATGGGACACGAGGAAACAACTATCCAGTTTAAAGCAGATTAACAGCCATCTATGCTGAAAGCTCCTCCCCATTCTGACCTGCTTAATCCCCGCTGTGACAATGGGGGGGGGGGAATTATAAAGCCCCTGAAAGATTTTGAGGCACTGCCTAGGCTCCAGAGGAGGCAGGTTGTGCAATTACTGTCAGCATGAGAATTGTGGAACCTCTGAGGTCAGCCGTAGAGATATTGGATGTTCTGGTAATTAATTAAAAAAAAGATGTCAGGCTTCAAAGCATTTCTAGAAACCACAACTGGATTTGTAATTCTAGGGGTGTGCGGACAGGCCGAGGGGGTTCGTTACAGGTTCATTGTCCACAGCAGAGCCCGGCTTCGAAAAACATGTCCTGGAACTCGGTCTTGGTGCAAAGATAATGAGGCCAGCGTGTTAACACTGGAGTAAGCGGATTTTAAGCTCCTTGTCCTGCCTTACTAGCGCAAAAGACTTTCCAAGTCACATGCAAATGAAAGTAAAAGCCATGCACTAAAACTATAAAGTGCATACAGTAAATCAATCAGCCATCCATCTCGGAGACGCCACTAAAACCAATCCCAAAGCCGTTGATCTCCCAGCTCCCTTTTCATCTGTAGCAACAAATCTCCATCCAGACAGAGCCAGAGCACCTGCTCGGCATACACAAAGTCCCACGTTCAGTCCCTGGTTCCTCTTGTTAAGAGAGGATCAGTTAAGTAGGTAATCTGAACAGCCTCCATTGGAAACTCTAGAGAGCTGCTGCCAGTCAGAGCAGGCGAGTCAGACCTGACAAACTCAATATAAGGCAGCCTTGCGTGTTCCAATACATTTTCTGGTGAAGCACTCGAGCATGTTGCGTAACCTCCTCCCTCCCTGTCTCAATTGTCTTTACAAGAGCCCTGTAAGGTAGGCCAGGAATCACCCTCACAGAGGAGGAAGAGGCAATTTCAAACTCTGTCCTCGGCACTCGAGCAAGGTATCCATAGTGCTCATGCGCTGCATGGTCTGGCTAGAATTATTGTATTGCTACACGAGTTTGGGACGGGGGGAGCATTCATTCCTGGGCATAGATGGGGCAACACCCCTCACCCTCCGGCATCCCCTTTTTTTTGGGGGGGGGGAGCTTTGTGGCACTTCCCAATTTCACTTCTCAGACTGGTGCCGTCCTTGCCGGAGAAACCCAAGGCTCCACAGCCGCCTCAGAGCACGGCGGCTCGGCTCAGATTAGAAGCGGCCCAAGGCCAAGCTGAGATACGAACCAGGCGCCGCCTCAAATCAGAATCACTGCTTCTGGCGCTCAGACCTGGCACAAGCAAGAGAAACTCAAGCTAGGCCAGGGGTAGCGAGCCCCTGGCACGCATGCCAAGGAGCATCACGCCAGATCGTATTGCTTGGCACTCGGAGCTGGCCCACTGCCCAAACAACTGAGGCGGGCGCCTGAGGTAACGACAGCGGTGCTGCGGCCTGGTTTGCCCCCTGGCGCGTCCTTGTCTTTCCCTCACTTATTTGTTTGTCAGTACACCTTCACAAGTAGATGTTGTGGGTGTTCTTGGCACTCAGGGCATAAAGGCATCCTAACCTGTCAGTTAATAGTGGCTTAATGACATACAGAACATCATTCTTGGCATGTCCGGTTACAGAAAGTCAAAGAAAGTCAGCGTGGGGTAGTAAATGTCCTACTAGAAATGGGGAAACTAGGGTTTTAATGCCATGACACCTCCTGGAGGAGGACGAGGAGGAGATTGAATTTATACCCCGACCTTCATTCGAAGTCTCAGAGCGGCTTACAAACTCCTTTCCCTTCCCCTCCCCACAATAGACACTCTGTGAGGTAGGTGGGTCTGAGAGAGCTCTTTCCAGAACTGTCCTTGAGAGAACAGCTCTGACAGAACTATGGCTTGCCCAAGGTCATCCAGCAGCTGCAATTGGAGGAGTGGGGAATCAAACTTGGTTCTCCCAGATTAGAGTCTGTACATTTAACCACTACACCAAACTGGCTCTTGGGTCAGTCAAAACCTTGGTGGCCTTGGGCCAGTCACTCGCTTTCAGCCTAACCTACCTCACAGGGCTGTTGTGATGATGAAATGGAGAAAAGGTGAGGAGAACCAAATATGGAAGAAGGGCAGGATAAAAGATATCTAGATAAGTCTCTCTCCCATCACCTGCTACCTATCTTTCTCTGTCCGAGACCCTGGAAAGCCACTCCCAATCGAAGGAGAGAAATGGTAAGATGATATATGTGCCATGGGATATATTCACCAGTAAGATATACATTTATTGATATGGTTCTTCATATTTACTGTATCTTATTGATCTGATGAAGTCTTTTAGGACGTAACAAGGGACGTAATACATCCGGGACCTCGTGATCTATACACACCGATCTGGAAAATTACACTGGACATTTTTGTCTCTCCCTTGTTTCCGACAGTTTGTACCGTAGTTGTTTTTCATTGTAATATGTTTTGGACTAAGATAATTAAATGTACAAGAGTATGAGTCCAACTTAACAACTGTATTTGTATGTATATTTACTGGCTCCATATAAGGCAGCTTTATGCATTCACCGCCTGTCCTGGCAGTCTCAGTGGGACTGCACAAGAGAACGGGAGGAGAGGCCTTCTCAACAGATCAGTCCCAAGCCATCAAGGACTTTACAGATCTACACCACAGCTGCATGTACTCTGCCAATGAACTACCACAACACTACCTCAAGACAACCCACAAAACTCTGTACCTACCCAGAAAAAAGTTGGACTTTGTGAGCAAAACACAAGCAAGTTACCAAAATCTGCATAATTTTGAAAAAGCAACAGATATGCAGGGCTCTGAAGAGAAGCAAAATCCTTCATTTCTGAGAAATTAACTAAGAACTGAAGAAGATCCCTGCTGGACCAGACCAGTGGTCCATCGAGTCCAGCATCCTGTCTCACACAGTGGCCAACCGGTTCCTCTGGACGGCCAGCAACAGGGCAGAGAGGCCGAGGCCTTCCCCTGATGTTGCCTCCTGGCTCTGGGATTCAGAGGCTTAGTGCCTCTGAATGTGGAGGTTCCTCTCTGTCACCAGGGCTAGTAGCCACCGATAGACCTATCCTCCATGAATCTATCTAAGATATCTTTTATAAGAACACTAGCAATAAGGCCCATTGTGGAAATAAATAAAATGAGCTCTAGAAAGAGGCTCTGGGCAGGTGCACTGGTCTTGGATGCTCAGCATCAGTTTGCTGTGGTGACCTCAGCAGGGTATAATGACACATAGTCCACAGTTTTCTCCAGGGGAACTGATCTCTGCCACCTGAAGAGCAGTTGTAATTCTGAGTGATAAGAACATAAGAGAAGCCAATGTTGGATCAGGCCAATGGCCCATCCAGTCCAACACTCTGTCACACAGTGGCCAAAAATACCAGGCGCCATCAAGAGGTCCAGCAGTGGGGTAAGGACACCAGAAGCCCTCCCACTGTTGCCCCCCCAAGCACCAAGAACACAGAGCATCACTTGCCCCAGACTGAGAGCTCCCATCCATACCCTGTCGCCAATAGCCACATGGACCTCTGCTCCATATGTTTATCTAATTCCCTCTTGAAGCCGTCCATGCTTGTAGCAGCCACCACCTCCTGTGGCAGTGAATTCCATGTGTTAATCACTCTTTGGGTGAAGAAGTACTTCCTTTTATCCGTTCTAACCCGACTGCTCTGCAGTTTCATGGAGTGCCCACGAGTTCTTGTATTGTGAGAACGGGAGAAAAGTACCTCTTTCTTGACCTGCTCTATCCCATGCATAATCTTATAAATCTCGACCATGTCACCCCTCAGCTGTCGTTTCTCGAAGCTAAAGAGTCCCAAACATTTTAACCTTTCTTCAAAGCGAAAGTGTTCCAACCCTTTTATCATTCTAGTTGTCCTTTTCTGCACTTTTTCCAATGCTATAATATCCTTTTTGAGGTGTGGTGACCAGAACTGTACACAGTACTTCAAATGAGGTCACACCATTGATTTCTACGGGGGCATTTAATGCTCCCTCTAAGCTGTGGAGTCTTGTGAGCAAAAATTCTACTTGGTGACCTACTGGCATTAAAGTTGTGAGCGAGCGATTTGGCTGTCGTAGGGGGGGTCAACTCAGTAGGGTATAATGACACAGAGTCCACTATTTTCTCCAGAGGAATTTGATCTCTGCCATCTGGACAGCAGTTGTAATTCTGAGTGATCTCCAGTCCTCACCTGGAGATTCCAAAAATGAGAGATCACAGGAGGAGGTGAAAATCCAAACACAACATCCATGACAAAAATAACGAAGAGTCAATAAAGATATGTATGCAAAAACATTTACTGTAGTTATTCTGTAGAAAATTCTCTTCTATTTTCACTCCCACGCAACGGATACTGCGCAATATAAACAAATCCGTTTCACAAGAATTGCTATATCTGAGCGTGTATCAACTCTTGAAGGAAACATCCCATGTTGACTCGGGTTCTGTTATTAGAAAGTCAACATGGGATGTTTCCTTCAAGAGGATATAGCAATTCTTGTGAAATGAATTTGTTTATATTGCGCAGTAACCGTTGTGAGCGAAAATAGAAGAGAATTACTACAGTAAATGTTTTTGCATGCACATCTTTACTGACTCTTCGTTATTTTTGTCACGGATGTTGTGTTTGGATTCTCACCTGGAGATTGGCAACAATGGTTCCCCAGGAGGCAAAGTACAGTCTTTATCCGCAGTGGGGATCAAAGCAGCTCACATCATTCTCCTCTCCCCCTGTTGATCTGCACAACAACCCTGTGAGGTAGGTTAGGCTGAAAGTCTGTGACTGGTCTGAAATCACCCACTCAGCTTCCACGGCAAGAACCTCGGTCTGGCAGACCCTGCTCTGAAGTGCTAACTGCTATGCCACACTGGCTGTGGTATTGCCTGGTATCACAGCTGAATTCCAGACAACAGATCTCTCTCTCCCCCCTGGAAAAAACAGCTGCTTTGGAGGGTGTAGTCTATGGCATTCTATTTAACTGAGGCCTCTCCCCTCCCCAAACTCCGACATCTGTAGACTCCACCACAAAATATCCAGGAATTTCCCAACCAGAAGCTTTAATCTAGCACCCAGTAGCAACTCCTCCTATGTTTTTCTAGCACAATCCTGCAACGTCCTGAAGGTTATCACTGAATCAAGTTCACAGAACAGTAAAAGTGCTTGGGGGTGTGGGTGTAGTATTCCGGTGGGGAGGGGCCGATCCAGGCAGCTGGCTGTCTGCCGAGGTGCTTTGAAGCTTCATACCAACACACTGGAGGAATGTGAAGTATTTTCCCAACTGTACTCTCCGTGATCCAGAAACAGTAGGAGGCAGAGGCAGAGCTTAACCACATACTCTGGTTGAATGTCTCTCCCCCCCACACACACACACACCTTTTTTTTGTCAGTCACTAGACTGGAAAACAAGTATGCAAAACATAGAAACGATTTCTCCCTGCTTTATTAGCCCTGAATAGGGGATGATGCCTCATACCCAAGGGAAACCAACTAGCCCAGGTCTGAGCCTTCTGGCGGGAAGAGGCCATAATAATGCCCAGCTTCATTACCAGTGATCTTTAACAGGGCGCACCAGGATTAAGTTTACAAAAACACTTCCGGTGAATTATGGGCCTTCTGCGTGTGGGGTCCGTCCCCACCCCCCTTCCTTTCTCATTGCTGTTATCTGTCAACAGGCGAGAGACATTGATAAAAAAACCCAACTCAACTCTCAGACTGGCCTCCCCTGCTGGCTTAACCCTGCAGAAAGGGTACACTGCAGCCAGGCCCAGAGCTTTAAGGAGCTAGGGCTGCCAAGTGGGGGAGGGGGGCAGGGAAACCCCCGCTTTGGAGGCCTGATTTCCGCCACGGCGGAATCGGGCCCCGGGGGAACTCCGCCCCCCGAAGCTGCGTCACCTCCGTCCCTCACGTTGGGGGCGTGCCCCCCCCGATCTGGGCCACGCCCCCAACGTGAGTGACATAGCACGTAACTTCCTGTGACGTGCTGGTGGCGCGCGCGCCTGGGGAGAGCTCCCGGAGCCCAGCAAGGCTCCCCTGCTGGCAAGGGTAAGTACACTTGGCAACCCTATAAGGAGCGAAGTAATTAAAGTGGTTCTTTTCACACTTCTGGCAGTTGACTCGTCTTTGGCACTGTGGGAAGAAGACGGCATCTCCACAGAAGGTTGCAGCCACTGGGCCGGGGGGGGGGGCGCCTTCACAGGGCTGCCCAACAGAACAAAGCTTGAGTCCAGTGGCACTTTTAAGACCAACGAAGTTGAATTCTGGGTATAAGCTTTCATGTGCATGCCCATTAAGTGTGTATTTTCTCATGCTTCACACTGCTTCTTCCTCAGTTAGCAGTTATTTATCCTACTTTGCCACACGTTTGTTCTTCTGTACCTCATAAGACAGAGGCTGGAACTTCTGACCTCTCTCATTATCCAACATCATTGTTCCAGTCCCTTACATGGAGAATAACAACTGAAGGTTTTACAACAGGATTCACACCAATCCTCCCTCTGCCTCAACTCCTCCCTCCCCCACTTCTGTAATTTTCTCTATAAAAATATGGACTATGATTTCCTCTTCGCATCATCTGAAGAAGTGAGCTCTGACTGACCAAAACTGGAATAAATATTGTTAGTTTTTCAAGGTGTCCCTGGACTTCTGTTTTATTCTGGTGAAAGTTGAAGCATGTCAAAATATCTCAGTGGTAACCACACAAGTTGAGCCACTAATTTATTGCCTCAGGCCACGGGGACAGGCTCAAGTCATGCTCCCACTGCTTCACAAACAGGAGACGTGGCTCACACCACAAACAATGGATGACAACCCGTGCTCAGCAATGCATGAGAAATAGTTGTGTCATCCAGCTTGAACACAAAGCTGCCTTATCAAATCACTGGTCTATCAAAGTCGGTATTTCAGGAATCCCCGACCTTTATCAGCCTCTGGGCACCTTTGTAACTCTTGTTGCCAGGTCTTATAGGTCCTCCTGGTGTATACTGGGCTCTTCAAGACCCCCCACTGGGCAGCCCTAGAACAACGTCTGAGTCCAGTGGCACCTTCAGACCAACAAAGTTGAATTCTGGGCGTAAGCTTCCGTCTGCAGGCACAACAGACTGCCCACCTGAATCCTGGGGAGGATTCCTGGCTCCTTCGGAAGGCCACACACACACTAACACACACAAGAAGCTGCCTTCAACTGAATCAGAACCCTGGTCCCTCAAAGTCAGTATTGTCTACTCAAGACTGGCAGCAGCTCTACAGAGTCTCTCAAGTGGAGGACTTTCACATCAACTGGAGATGCTGGGGACTGAACCTGGGACTATAGCGTTGGGACGGCCTAGCGTCCAGCAGAGGACCCCCTTCTAAACACGACCTCTGAAGTACAGTCCCGGAGGTTACTGGAGCCTTGATGGTAGATAAAGTGGGGAAATTACAAATGGGTGAGGTGGACTATGGTGAGTGTTTTGGACCTGGCTCAGAACTTCCTGAGGAAAAGATATGGAACCTGTCTAATACGTGGAAGTAATATTCCTGGTCACAGGGAGGCGGCTGATTCCCAGGAGGACTGTTTTTTGGTAGGTGCCCGCACGAAGGCTCAGGTGACGGTGCAGGCCCAGGTGGATGGGAAAGCAGGGTGAGGACTGATGGATACTGGGTGAGGGAGGACTCTGGTAAAAGATGTCGAGGGAGCCCCTTTAGATGAGGTCCTTATGGTCAAATGGATGCATGGACATGTAAAACCACATGCAACCAGACTCGCCACTATTGAGGTAAATGGTTTTCTGGGAATATATGGAAGCAGGAGTGGTCCCTTCCGTGGCTTATTCAATGGTGGTAAGGAGGGACTGGCCCCAGTTCAGATCTCTGGTAGAGGCAACCTCCTCACCACTCGGGTGGCCTGTGGAGGCTGCAGCGGCAAGAGAAGAGCCGTGGCCAGAGGGACTGAGTGGCCTAGGTAACATGGTGGAACTCCAGTGGAGGATCCCTTCCTGAAGCATACCCTGAGGCAAGCAGGGCAGGCCCAAGGGGGGCAGGCAGAGCCACTATTGCCAGCGTTTGGGGATGAGAAAGGGCATACTTTGTAGAGAAAGATTCGAGTCCAGTTGCGTCCTGAAGACCAACAAGATTTCCAGCTCTCGAGAGCCAAAGCTCTCTCTGTGAGATACAAGAGCGCTGACTTTTGAAAGCTTTCCCTTGCTTGAAAGCCAGTCGTATCAGACTCTAGGGCTCAAGCCGAAGAGCCAGCGCTGTCCGAAGACTTCTCCGTGGTCATGTGGCCGGCATAACTAGACACCAAGGCGCACGGAACGCTGTTACCTTCCCACCGAAGCAGTGCCCATTTATCTACTTGCAATTTCTTGCTTTCGAACTGCTAGGTTGGCAGCTTATACCCTAGAATAATAGAGTTGGAAGGCAACTCCAGGGTCATCTAGTCCAACCCCCTGCACAATGCAGGAAATTCACAAACACCTCCCCCCCACACACACACCCAGTGACCCCTGCTCCATGCCCAGAAGATGGCAAAAAGAAATTCCTCCAGGATCCCTGGCTAAACTGGCCCGAAGAAAAATTGCTTCCTGACCTCAAAGTCGCGACCAGCATTTCCCTGAGCATGTCAGAAAGGGCCACGAGAACTGAGCACTGAGGCAACCCTTCCTGCCCGCCCTTCTTGTGATCTGCCTGAGTTCACAGAGTCCGCATTGCTGTCAGACGGCCATCTAGCCTCTGTTTAAAAACCTCTAGAGGAGAGCCCACCACCTCCCGGGGAAGCCTGTTCCACTGAGGAACCGCTCGAACTGTCAGAAAGTTGCGCATTCCTCCGCACATCTGCCTTCGCCTGGACCCGCGGGCAAAATACTGAGGGGTCCCGAGACGCACTATGACTCCCAGTTCATTTGTCCACATTCCCGCCAACAGGAGGGACACGGCCTCACTCTAATTTTGGAACCTTTCTCAGAATCGCACCAAGAGACTCAAGGACACCTCGTTTGCCTCCACAGTTCTTCCAAAAACTGGCTCCTCATTCTCTTATTCTGGATTGCTCAACTCAGCTGACTGGGTATCACACCGCTGCCGCTTGGATTGATTTTTATCTTGACAGCTGACATTCTTACAGGCCACTGCTTGCTCCTTAATCAATTGTCTTTTAGTGACTTGGCGCATTGTCTTTTAGTTCCTTCCTGGGGCCCAGCTGTATTTGTCGCTTTCCATCCCCAAACGGCCTGGTGTGCCGGTTCGTTATAGATAGGCAGCACAGAACCTTTAAAAAGAAAATTAACTGTACAATTGGCGTTTTAATTGGGGGAGGGGACTTTCCCTCCTGAACGAACGCCCAGTCACCAAAGATATAAAAGATCTGATACTTAAGACTTGGGTTGTAAGGCAATGACATCTAAGGGGGTAGGGGGTAGTGTTCCATCTAAGCTGAGTTAGTGTGAGCTAGCGCACAGTTTTTTAGCCTCTGGCACACACTTTTTTTTTTGTCTTAGCTCAGGTAAGATGGCTCCAGGGCAAACTAATTTATGCAGGAGTCAAATCGCTCACTCACAACTTTAATGCCAGTTGCTCACGGAGTAGAATTTTTGCTCACAAGACTCCGCAGCTTAGAGGAAGCATCGGTGGGGGAGCCCCATATCCCCAGTGGTTCTTCCAAAGTGAACTTCAGAGATTACTCACTGGAACAGAGAGGTGTCATAGTAGATACCGCATTTATGGCAGAAAGTGTTTAATATGTTGTCGAAGGCGTTCACGGCCGGAGTTCTTTAGCTGTTGTAGGTTTTCCGGGTTGTGTGGCCGTGGCCTTGGCATTGTAGGACCTGACGTTTCGCCAGTAGCTGTGACGGACATCCTCAGAGGTATAACACAGAAAGACGGAGTACTCTCTGTGTCAAGCTACTGGCGAAACGTCAGGTCCTACAATGCCAAGGCCACGGCCACACAACCCGGAAAACCTACAACAGCTAAAGAACTCCGGCCGTGAACGCCTTCGACAACATATTAAACACTTTCTGCCATAAATGCGGTATCTACTATGACACCTCTCTGTTCCAGTGAGTAATCTCTGAAGTTCACTTTGGAAGAACCACTGGGGATATGGGGCTCCCCCACCGATGCTTCCTCTAAGCTGCGGAGTCTTGTGAGCAAAAATTCTACTCCGTGAGCAACTGGCATTAAAGTTGTGAGTGAGCGATTTGACTCCTGCATAAATTAGTTTGCCCTGGAGCCATCTTACCTGAGCTAAGACAAAAAAAAAAGTGTGTGCCAGAGGCTAAAAAACTGTGCGCTAGCTCACACTAACTCAGCTTAGATGGAACACTACCCCCTACCCCCTTAGATGTCATTGCCTTACAACCCAAGTCTTAAGTATCAGATCTTTTATATCTTTGGTGACTGGGCGTTCGTTCAGGAGGGAAAGTCCCCTCCCCCAATTAAAACGCCAATTGTACAGTTAATTTTCTTTTTAAAGGTTCTGTGCTGCCTATCTATAACGAACCGGCACACCAGGCCGTTTGGGGATGGAAAGCGACAAATACAGCTGGGCCCCAGGAAGGAACTAAAAGACAATGCGCCAAGTCACTTGCAACAAAGTACCTGTGTGAGAAGAAATCGGTCTCCCAGTAAAAAGAGCATTTTACTTGCCCGTGCCCATGAACACAGAGAGAGAGAGAATAAGAGAGAGAAAGCGAGCGCAGCACAGACTAGTAAAGCCACCGGCTTGCTTCAGCAGTGTGGGTGGCTAGCTCTGTGCCCAGAGGGAAGTTGTTACTCACCCAACCCCGGAACCTGGATTCCAGTGAGGATGGTCTGACATCAGAGAGAAGTGGACGGGGATCAGGGAGAGAAAGAGTGCGTGCCGGCTCTTGCTTCAGAAAGGCTGTCTCAGCGAGAGCGGGCAGAGTCATTGGCTGGTGGCCTTCCTGTGGGCAGGATCAGGCACCGAGAGGTGGCATCAGGAAAGGCAGGAAGTGCCTCTGGACCCAGCTCCAGGCACTGCGAAGATGCTCCAGCCTCCCAGAGAGGAAAGGCTGCGGCAAATTTGGGAGATGGAGATCTCATTGCCCTTTCTATTGTGCAACCGACATGTGGGAAGAGTTGCCTGAATGAGACCCACACGGGCAAGAGAAAGGAAGGGCTGGGTGGGAGAACCAAAAAAAAAGGGGGGGTGTAGGACTTTTAGGTGGGACGTAGGGGAAAGATCCCTGCTCGGATTTAGAGAAAGAGGGGGAAGGAATCACACAACGGCTTCCTGCAGGAAGGCTATTTTAAGACCTTTTATATCAAATGGATCATGTCGCCCGATCAATCATATGGCCAATTCATCAATGGTAAATTTTAAATCAGCAAGTGTACAGCCATCCAGTTGGGTGTAGTGGTTAAGTGTGCAGACTCTAATCTGGGAGAACCGGGTTTGATTCCCCACTCCTCCACTTGTAGCTGCTGGATGACCTTGGACAAGCCACAGTTCTGTCAGAGCTGTTCTCTCAAGAGCAGTTCTCTCAGAGCTCTCTCAGCCCCACCTACCTCACATGGTGTCTGTTATGGGGAGGGGAAGGGAAAGGAGTTTGTAAGCCACTCTGAGACTCTGAGTGAAGGGCAGGGTATAAATCCTCCTCCTCGTCTGAGCACCGTGTGTATGGAGAGGGGCTGTGGCTCAGAGGAAGAGCCTCTGCTTGGCACACAGAAGGTCCCAGGTTCAATCCCTGGCATCTTCAGTTAAAAGGACCAGGCTGTAAATGATATGACAGACTTTAGCCTGAGACCCCGGAAGAGCTACTGCCAGTGTGAGTAGACAATACTGACCGTGATGGACTGACGGTCTGATTAGTATAATGCAGCTTCGTGTGCTCATGGTGTTCAAATAGTTTAAGGGGGGTGAGATTGAAAAAGACATTAAAGGATGGTCTTCCTCTTGAAATCGTGATTGGAAAGTGCTGTCAAGTCGCAGTGAACTTACAGCGACCCCTTACGGGAGGGGTCCCCAACCTTCTTTGATTAGATTTGATTTATTAAATTTCTACCCCTTCCCTCTCAGCCATGGCCGGCTCGGGGCGGGGTCCCCACCCCCCTTCCTTTTTGAGCCACAGGGTACCACAGAATTCTGACACTGCATGGTGGGTACAACCCAAAAATGGCTGCTCCAAAATGGCTACCACAAGAGGCAGAGCCGGCCACAAAATGGCTGCCACAGCTGAACTTCAGTCACACAGTGAAGATCCCTGTGCTGTGGTGGCAGCTGCTGCCAAAGCAACGTGTTGTTTTTTTTAAAATGCCCAGTTAATCAAACCTTCAATAGCCAATCAGAAGCCTTGCGGGCAAGTTCAGTTCAGTTCAGTTTATTATTATTACAGTCATCGACCAGCACAAATTCAATCAAATTTGAAAGGGAATGAAAAAGAATTCCCAACAATAGCCTACCTGGTAAGAACCAGAAAAGGCTCATAATAACATAGAAGTTTAAAATAACATAGAAGAAATAAATTTTTTATAAAAGGGAGAAATAGAACTACCTTGTGAACTTTTAAAACCATTTAAAATGTCCCTATTAAAAAAGAAAACAAGTTTTTTTAAATTAAAAGATAGAGGTATGGCCTATTTGCCATCACTTTTTGCGTTCCTTGTAAAACCTGGGCACGGAACCCAACCTCCTGTCTGGTTGCCTGATGATTCCTATCCGATAGCAGGTATTCCAGTAAGCCTTGCGGGCAAAAGCCTTACCTGGCCCTGCCCACCTCCTAAAACACTTGAGGTGTCAGTGGGAGCCAAGGCACCCTCGGAACCAAATTGGGGACCCCTACCTTAGGGGGTTTTCAAAGCAAGAGATAAACAGAGGTGATCTGCCGTTGCTTGGCTCTGCATAGCAACCCTGGGCTTCCCTGGAAGGCTCCCATCTGAATCCTCACCACAGCCAACCTTGCTTAGCTTTTGAAATGTGAAGTTAAATGGGCCTTAGAAAGCATTACTAACAACAAAGCTAGTGGAGGTGATGGTATTCCAGCTGAGCTATTCAAAGTCTTAGAAGATGATGCTGTTAAAGTGCTGCACTCCATTTGCCAGCAAATTTGGAAAACGCAACAGTGGCCACAGGATTGGAAAAGGTCAGTATACATTCCAATCCCAAAGAAGGGCAATGCCAAGGAATGTTCAAACTATCCCACAATTGCACTCATTTCACACGCTAGCAAGGTCATGCTCAAGATCCTACAAGCTAGGCTTCAACAGTACATGGATAGAGAACTGCCAGAAATACAAGCTGGGTTTCGAAGAGGTAGAGAAACTAGAGATCAAATTGCCAACATTCGCTGGTCATGGCTTCCCACCCAGCGCCTGGTCTAGTTTGACCTTTAAGAGTTTAGAGCAGTCCACAGAAGGGCTCTCCTCTTCTCGATGCCCCAGCTCTCTTCTTCTTGGTGAGTTTCCCCTTACCAGGCTTAATGCTAGAGTTTGAAGCAGGGCCAAGAAGCGACAGTTAGAGCCGGATATGGAACAACTGATTGGTTTAGCATAGGAAAAGGAGTATGACAAGGATGTATATTATCACCTTGCTTATTTAATATATATGCAGAGTACATCATGCAAAATGCTGGCCTGGATGAATCACAAGCGGGAATTAAGATTGCTGGGGAAAAGATCAACAACCTCAGATATGCAGACGATACCACTCTAATGGCAGAAAGTGAAGAGGACCTAAAGAGCCTCTTGCTCAGGGTAAAAGAGGAGAGCGCAAAAGTGGGCTTGAAGCTCAACATCAAAAAAACTAAGATCATGGCATCCGGCCCCATCACTCCTTGGCAAATAGAAGGGGAAGTCGTGGAAGTAGTGACAGACTTCACGTTCCTGGGATCCCAGATCACCGCAGACTGTGACTGCAGCCATGAAATTAAAAGACGCCTGCTCCTTGGGAGGAAAGCGATGGCGAACCTAAACAGCATGATAAAAAGTAGAGACATCACCCTGCCAACAAAAGTCCGCATGGTCAAAGCAATGGTATTCCCAGTAGTCATGTATGGCTGTGAGAGTTGGACTATAAGGAAGGCCGAGCGCTGAAGAATAGATTCTTTTGAACTATGGTGCTGGAGAAGACTCTGGAGAGTCCCTTGGACTGCAAGAAGATCAAATCAGTCAATCCTAAAAGAAATCAACCCTGACTGTTCCCTGGAAGGCCAGATAATGAAACTGAAGCTCAAATACTTTGGCCACCAAATGAGAAGGGAGCACTCACTGGAAAAGACCCTGATGCTGGGAAAGATTGAAGGTCAAAGAAGACGGGGACGGCAAAGGATGAGATGGTTAGACAGTGTCATAGATGCAACGAACATGAAATTGAGCAAACTTCAGAGGACGGCAGAAGACAGGAGGGCCTGGCGTGATCTTGTCCATGGGGTCATGAAGAGTCGGACTCGACTGTGCGACTGAACAACTACATACTATAGCCCTTTACCAACGTCAGTTAATCTTCTTATGCTTCACACTGCTTCTTCCTCAGTTAGTTGTTATTTATCCTACTTCATTACACTTTTGTTCTTCTGTACCTTATAAGAGAGAGGCTGGAACCTCTGACCTCTCTCATTGTCCATCATGTATACCAACCTCATTGTTCCACTCCCTTACACAGGAGAATCACACCTGAAGGTTTTACAAGATTCACACCAATCCTCCCTCTGCCTCAACTCCTCCCTTCCCCACTTCTGTAATTTTCTCTGTAAAAATATGGAATATGATTTCCTCTTCCTAACATCTGAAGGAATGAGCTCTGATTCACAAAAACTGGGATAAGTATTGTTAGTTTTTCAAGGTGTCCTTGGCTTTCTGTTTTATTCTGGTGAAACTAAAAGCATGTTAAAGTATCTCAGTGGTAGCCACTCACGTTGAGCCACTAATTTATGGCCTCAGGCCATGGGGACAGGCTCAAGCCACATTCCCACTGTTTCTCAAACAGGAGGTGTGGCTCACACCACAAACAGTGGCTGACAACCCACACTCAACAATGCATGAGAAATGGTTGTGTCATCCAACTTGAAGTGCATACTTGACCACACACACAACGCTGCCTTATCAAATCATTGGTCTATCAAAGTCAGTATTGTCTACTTCCAGGGGTTCCCAAACTTTATCAGTGTATAGAAATATTGATTTCTAAATGTCTCCTGCATCCTCCTGTGATATCTTTCTGATAACAGGCTGTGCCTTGTTTCCTGTTGAACCCATATGGCCTGCACATTTGGCCGGAGAAACTTTATAGCCCTGCCATATAACCACACATTCTTTCACACCTCTCAGGGGGGAGGCAGACATGATGGCTCCAGCGTGGCCACAGGCCAAAAGTCACGTAGGCGATGGGGAAGGCTGTAGGTTGGGTCACCTGACTGCAGAAGGAGTTCCCAGACTCCCAGCCTATCCCCACATACACCCATGACAACTAATAATTGGACACACCTATGTCCACTCGCAATTGGCTCCTGGCCAGGGCTAATTTGTGACAGGAATGGGCCTATAACTGGTCAGTCCCTATGGGAGAGATTCTCTTGTTCTCGCTCTTGCTCTTGTTCTGTGCTCTCTGTTCCTGTTCGTGAGCTCTCTGCTCCCTGCTTGTTGTTTTATTGCACCTGGACATGTGGTCTCTGGGAGAACAAACACCTGCTTTGTGAACTGGATGCATGCTTGCACAAGATGGGATTCCTACTAAAAATCCCTTGGTGCTCCTGGATTATCACAATGGACTGTTCTGGATTGATGAATGTTCCTGACATGGTAAATATGAAGCATTAATGTTCAGTTAAGGCAAACAGCCCTAGCCTTTCCTGTTTTGAAATCTTGTATAGTTTATATGCAATGCTCTGTGCTGAATAAAAACTTATTCTGTTTCTAACTTGTCTTTGATGTGTAACTGAGTTCCAAGGCTAAACTCCTGTGCCTTCTGCTCACCATATAAGCTACCTTTGTAAGAATTAAGCGTGCATCTCTAGACAAAGGTGCTAATGTGTAAAACCCAGATGCCAACTGAGAGTCTGGAATCTCTAATCTCAGGCTGGTGAGGGACTAAGTGTAGAGGTTCTGGTGGCAAATTGTTCTGAAATCCAGAGGGGGTAGCCTTCCTCTGTGGGTTGGTGTTTAATGTATTGCAAAAGTACAGGA
>NW_015163696.1:0-654 GCF_001447785.1 Gekko japonicus | reverse complement strand
GTTCTGAAATCCAGAGAGGCCACCCTACCTCGGTGGGTTGTTGTTTAATGTGACTGAAAAAATATAGGATTCCCTCTCATTTCTGGACAGGCTTGAGGGGCAGGATCCTATACAATCAGCCCCTGGGCACCTTTGTAATTCTGATAAAATGGCTGCCAATGGGAGGCAGAGCCAACCACAAAATATCGGGGGGTGAAGTTACGAATAACTCTAATAGTGACTCCTCAACATTTCAGGCAGAAACTCTGTTTAACACAGTATGCCTTCAGTCACCAAGTGAAAATCCTTGTGCTGTGGTGGCAGCTGCTGCCCAACCAACGTTTTTCAAAGTCTGCCACAGCCTATCAGATCTCCAGTGGCCAATAGACAGTCTCCATGGGCAAAAGCCCCACCTGGCACCGCCCACTTTCCAAAAATATTTGGCATGTACCAGGAAAGGTGGTGGTGGGCACCTTGTTGGTGACCCTGGTGTACTCTGACTAGAAACAACTCTCTAGAGTCTCTGGTGGAAATATTTCATGCCATTTACTACCCGATCCTTTTTAATGGGAGGTGCCAGGACTGAACCCCGGACGTTCTGCAGGCAAACCTGATGCTCAACCATTGAGACACAGCCCCTACCCAATCAAACGATAGGCGAGGACGTTCCACCAG
>NW_015163695.1:200686-202476 GCF_001447785.1 Gekko japonicus | reverse complement strand
CGGCATTCATAATTCAGTTTCAGTAACTTACACAGAGAATTAATTTG
The DNA here is from genome assembly GCF_001447785.1 of Gekko japonicus. NCBI lineage: Eukaryota > Metazoa > Chordata > Lepidosauria > Squamata > Gekkonidae > Gekko > Gekko japonicus. The sequence goes on along the minus strand of NW_015163695.1, from coordinate 202,429 downwards.
TAAGATTTTTGATGAGATTCACACAAAGTTGTTCTCAGCTTCATCTCCTCCCCTTCTGTAACTTCCTCTGTACATATTCCCAAAATGATTTCATTTCCACATATCTGAAGAAGTGAGCTCTGACTCACGAAAGCATATATCGAAATAAAATGAGAGTCACACAAAGTTGTTCTCAGCTTCATCTCCTCCCCTTCTGTAACTTCCTCTGTACATATTCCCAAAATGATTTCATTTCCACATATCTGAAGAAGTGAGCTCTGACTCACGAAAGCATATATCGAAATAAAAGTTGTTTTAAGATGCAGCTGGACTTTTGCCACAACTAATGTGACTACCCTTCTGCCATTATACATAGTCACCCATTTTTTTTATACCCAGGATGTCTTTTGAATTATTAGAGTTGTTTTCTTAGGGAGAGAAGAGAATTATAAGATTCTCTTTCAGTGATTTTGGCTAACCAAATGTACACAAGTACCTCGTGGACACAGATTCTTCCCCTTACCCCGTTAGATGCCATGTCCTTCAACAGAATCCAAGAGGTAATCAATTGCCCTTTGACTAACAGCTGGTTTTAGGGCTGTATTCTCCCTTCCCTTACATTGCTTAAATGGTGCAGTTGACACTGACTGTTGGGTACGTTGACTTTAGAGAAGGCTGAGCTGCATGTGACTTGAAAGGGTTCAAAACAATGAGACTTTTAGAATGTGAGACACTCTGCAATGCCTTTGTATTGCAGGATATAGCTCAAGATAGGTAGCCATGTTAGTCTGTCTGTAGCAGTAGAAAAGAGCAAGAGCCAGATATCTGAAGAAGTGAGCAGTGACTCACGAAAGCTGGTACCCTGCCACAAATTTTGTTAGTCTTTAAGGTGAGCCTGGACTCTTGCTCTTTTCTACCATTGCAGGATAGTTGGTATCTTTTTAATCAGGTACTAACTTTCATGCAAAGGGGCTGCTAATTCCTCCCACTTAATTGCTCTTAGGGTAGGGGCTCCTTTGGATCAACATCTGTTTATGGACAATATTCTCCTACTGTCAGTAGGTGCACAGCCAAATTAAAGAGCTTTCCTTGGACAGTTGCCTGTACAGGGCAGTTATTTCCTTCAGTTCCTTTCTAAAATATGGGAGGTAGGTTATAGTGTGATCTCGATATCGGTCATCCTACCTATAAGCCAGCAAAGGAGGTCTGTTGTGGACTAGGACACTCAGAATTGACACACATCGGCAAACAGGAGAACCATCCCTTTGGTTTGGAGTGCCACTGTGATGAAGTGATTTGAGTTAGGGCTGCCAGCTCCAGGAAGTTCCTGGTGATTCTGGGGCTGGAGCCTGGGGGAGGGACCTCGGTGGGGTATAATATCATAAGAGTCCACCCTCCAAAACATCCATTTTCCGCAGGGGAACTGATCTCTGTAGACTGGAAACCAGTTGTAATTCCAAGTGCCCTCCAGCCACCACCTGCAGGTTGGCAATCCTAATTAGAGTACAGAATTAAGCCTGGGGAGGCCTGGGATCGAATCTCTTCTGAGCCATGAAAACTTACAGAGTTGCTGTAAGCAGGGCTATTTTGGGGCCGGAACGCACAGGAACGGAATTCCGGCTGGCTCCCAAGTTGGCCACGCCCAGCAGGAACTCATTAGCATAATAGGCCACACACAACAGCAGAAACTCATTAGGATTGGCTACGTTAGGGGTGTGTGGCCTAACATGCAAAGGAGTTCAAGCTACAAAAAAGGCCCTGGGT
>NW_015163695.1:198310-198463 GCF_001447785.1 Gekko japonicus | reverse complement strand
CTCTTTACTGCCGGAGCTCCGCTCCTGTGTGCTCCTGCAGGAAATGACCCCTGCTTATAATACAATACTAGAACTGTTTATAAGTGCATATAGTTGTTTGTGTGTGCGAGACTCTTGCTCTGTGAAATTGGACTTCTGATTGCGCCTCCTATC
>NW_015163695.1:195422-197892 GCF_001447785.1 Gekko japonicus | reverse complement strand
CCCCCCATTTCTAATTTTAGGTATTAGCCCATGCATGAAAAACTGCTTAGAGAGATGAGGGGAGAAAAAAGCCCTTTCTTGATTCCTTTTGCTGCAGGTCTTCTGTTGTATGTGAAGGATCAAGACAGCTCACCCGGCAGCACCAGGAGGCATAAAGTCAAGCGCTTTATTAATAACGCTGGTGGTCTCAGCCCTCACTGAACTAGTCGTGGGAGACAAGACAACACTCAATGCACGATTGCACTGTGACGTTACAGAGAAGCCCACCCACTTTGACCAGGGAGGTGGGCTCGGTGTAACATCCTTGGCCTTGCTGAGCCTTCATTCAGTGCATTGTGAGCATGATGTGTCAGCATGAGCCTGAAAGGCACATAAGAAGCTGCAAGTGCAAAGACGTGCTCCATGGCTGGTCTGCGTTCTTAAGGCTTGTTGAACACCAGCTCCGACGGAGGTGAGAGAAGATGACACAAATGACTCATTCCACGTTTGCGCCTCTTTCGTCATCATGGGGGGGGAGGGGCCTGTGTACTCTCTCTCCCTCTTGGGGACAGAATGCACCTCTTCTTACTCCTTCCCCAGGATGCACCCAGCAACCATATCAGCCACTATCACTTCTGCAATGTCTACCCTCTTGACTGCGTCCCACAGTTTATGTCTATGTGCCGGCATTGATCTTTCCTCTTCTGCTTGGCCCAGGACTGGTCCTGCCACTTTCCAGCTCTTACGTGTAGCAACTGAACGTAGTGACAAATAGCCCTGGCTTATCTGCCCATCTATAATCTGCCCTCCCTCCCTCCCTCAAACCACCAAATCTACTTCCACACTGCAGCAGTGGACCCGTCGCTTATGCCCTGAAGCAGTGACCACAGGGCCAGCAATAATAATGCATTACTATGGGACAGATAAGTGCTTGCTCTGTACCATGGCAGAATAGGCCTTCTGTGGTTCTATACATGAAGCTGCCTTAGACAGGCAATGGCTCTCCAAGGCCTCAGGCGGAGGTCTTTCACATCACCTGCTACATGGTCCTTTTAACTGGAGATGCCAGGGATTGAACCTGGGACCTTCTGCATGCTAAGCAGTTGCTCTACCACTCAGCCACAGCTCCCTCCCCTTCAAGTACCAAGAGCATCGCCTCACTGGATCCAATGGCCGTGCACTGCAAAATGTCCCATTCTCCACCAAGTTCCCAGCTGCTGTCTATCATATTTCTGGGGTGGAAAGTGCCGTCCAGTCACAGCTGACTTATGGCGGCACCACAGGGTTTTCAAGACAAGAGACGTTTTTTCTCGGCGGTCTCCCACCCAAATACCAGCCAGGTCCAACCCTGCTTCGCTTCCGAGATCTGACAAGATCCAGGTCAGGTATCTCTGCACCAGAACTTTCTCATTTTCAAACAATAAACAAATGCCAAATAGATCCTGGTCTTCCTTTCTGAAAACTTTCATTTACAAATCTTTAGTCCGGACGGCTTGTTAAAAATATTGGGGGAGGGGGGAGGTCAGTTTGTATCCTGCAGCTACATCTCCGCATCAGTCACATCCTCATCAGGGCAGCAGTAGTACTCCACGAAGCAAATCTGCCCGTCCTCGTTCCGGATCATGTACTGAAGCGACAGGAAGCCCCTGTTATCTGTCCGAATAGATACTTTGCAGGACAGAGTGAGCGCTTTGATAGATGGCTTCAGTAACGAGATCTTGTACCTAGAAACAAGGTTGGTTAAAGTTTGGTTAACATGGCCGAACACCATATCCTCAGTCTCAATGGACTCAAAGTCATGGACAACATACAGAAACCCAGGCCCATATCCAGGGATTTTTAATTTGGGTGGTGTAAGGGATGAGGGCTGAACGAGCCTCTAATTTGCTAAGCCCCGATGACTGGAAGGGGGCCATGAGTTTGACAGGATCCATCCTTGGAGGAGGAAGGTAACTGGTGGGGGTCATTGCCGGCAGCTGCAGAGCTCGGTTATCTCGAGGGAGTGGCGGCAGCCCAGGGGGTGGGAGGGTGATTAACTTTCCAGGAAGTACCACAGTATCCGATGTGTGGAGTTGATAAACTGCCTCCGGAGATGGGACTGTTTTTCTGTTCTATGGCGACTTTACTACGGAACTGTCTATGAGGACTTATCATGTAAGAAGTTGCAACTTTCCTTTTAAGAATTGCTAACTTACTTTCGTATTCAAATGTTTTACTGCCAACTGCTCATAGGTTGGATGATTTCTGCACTGCATACATCCTGAGCGTTTGAATGTTTTTACTCGACTAAATGAAACAAGCTTTTTAAAAAATATATTTGCTGTGTGCCGAGAATTTCCTGTCTGCTGGCTTACTGCAAGCTTATCTACTGAAGTGAACCCCAAGGTCGGTTGGACCTGAAAGGTGGCCTTTTAAAAAGTTGGGGGGGGGGGGCACTGAAATAAAAGTAAAATTTAAAAACTCACATAGGCTGAGCTAAAAAAACTCATGC
>NW_015163695.1:194954-195108 GCF_001447785.1 Gekko japonicus | reverse complement strand
GCCAACCTAGCAGTTCGAAAGCAAGAAATTGCAAGTAGATAAATAGGTACCACTTCGGTGGGAAGGTAACAGTGTTCCGTGCGCCTTGGTGTTTAGTCATGCCGGCCACATGACCACGGAAACATCTTTGGACAGCGCTGGCTCTTCGACTTTG
>NW_015163695.1:175934-193451 GCF_001447785.1 Gekko japonicus | reverse complement strand
TATTCAAAGTTCTTTGTATCATATTGGGAAAAAACAAATTATGGACTAGGAAATGGTATGAAAAAGTTATTAGCCTCCATGAGTTACTATTTCAGGCACACAAACAGCTCTGAACTTTTTGGAAGATTATCACTGCATCAGAATAGAAGAAGAAGAAGAGATTGTCTTTCCCTTCCCCTCCCCACAACAGACACCCTGTGAGGTGGGTGGGGCTGAGAGAACTCTGACACAAACTGCTCTTTTTCAAGGACAGCTGTGCCAGAGCTTGTGACTGACCCAAGGTCACATCAGCAGGTGCAAGTGGAGGAGTGGGGAATCAAACCCGGTTCTCCCAGATTAGAGTCCGCGCACTTAACCACTACACCAAACTGAATATGTCGACTGATGCTCAAGTTCCAATAATTCGTATACAACAGATGTGAAAGCAGCATATTCTGATATACTAAAGGTCTGTAGTCTTCCATTACCTGTATCTGTAGCAATTAAACATCAAGAGTAACAGGGAGGAAATATTACTTAAAGCTGGTGAGTGCCTTAGTGGTTAGTGCCCTGATCGTGCCTGTCTTTCTGCTAATGTCCCACCATGTTCTGTGGATTTTATTTCCCTAGCAATAAGAGTTACAAACGAAAATCTTACTGTTGTCCACCCTGCAATAACGCAAAAGGTACCAAACTAAGGGTGCAGGGCCGTGTCTATTTACTTGGAAGGAACTCTAGGATGCGTAATGCAGGCTCATGCTATAACGGCACAATCCTAAAACACAGACAACCAGGGAATCAGCTCCACTCAATCCAGTGGGTTTTATTTTTGAATAAATTTGCTTAGCATGGTGCTGAATGCTATTTATCCGCCCTCAGAGGATCTGCACAGACACTTGTATACTTGAGGAAAACATGCACACAATCATTCGCTTCATCGTCAGAGTACAAAGGATGCAGAGACCAGGATGCACAGGTGTAGTTATCACTGTATTTTTAGCAAAATGCATGCCATGTATATGTGCTGGTGTTTAAGTCAGCTATCTGCTGGAGAAACAGTTTAGTGGGTATGTTAATCACCCAGCTCCTCCTCACTGGCAAGAGGATTGAACAGGGAGCAAACCACCACATCATCAGGATCAGGAGGCAGTTAACAATGTTCAAACATGCTTTCTATAATAGCAGCATAGACAACCATACCACTAATGTGCACACAAAACCACAAGACAAATGTATAAAGACATTTGTCGCTGTAATGTCCACAGTCACCCCAAGATCACATTATTTACTTACTCTGAAACAGTCCTAACAACTTTGTTGGAACCACCACAAAGATAAGTCACTCACAGAAGTCTAAATGGAGCACCCGGTGAAGTTACATTCATGGAGATGCGTGACTTGAATACAGACCTCCAAACCTCAAGTCGAGTTCTCCATCCACTGATGCAGAAGAAGACAGAAGAAGCTACAAATCAGGTAGCTAGGTGGTCTTGACCAGGACTTACTCATCTATGCTAAAAACTTGCACTAATTATTATACAGACTGGTTACAATATTCCTATCCACAACAATATTCCAGTCCAGAATGGAGAGAAAAAATCCAATACCTGAAATAAGGCTTGTCTGGAGACATTATAATCTCTAGCACCTCGCTGGTCATATCGAGTTCAGAGAATGCCTCTCGCAGCCCTTCCGATTTCAAGATAATTTTGTTCACGACGTTGGTGCTGCAGAAATCAAAATCAAGTATTTCTTCGGGCTCTTGAGTGTTGATTTTACATACTGTTACCACACCACCTTCCTCCAGAAACAGTGCCAAGGGATAACCATACCCCCGGTAGCACATCCGAAGGGCCGTTTGTGTTCCTGAAACAAGAAGAGACACTTAGAATGCATCAACTACAATGCTGAGGTTCTAAGACTCTCAAGAACTGATTCTTGACCAACTCGTTTAAACAATGCCAGGCAGTCTGCAGCCAACGTATTTGAAATGCACCAATGAAAGAGGTGTTTCGAATCCACCATTCTTTGACATTAAATATACATCTGATCTCCTTCTTATTAAAATGTGAAATTTGCTGCTGGAGGATGTAGTGATGGCCACAGGAATAAAGAGCCTTAAAAGGGAATTAGATAGAATCATGGAGGATGAGTGTATCAATGGCTACTAGCCAAGGTGACGGACAGGAGGCATTTAATCCTCCAGATCACAGAGCCAGGAGGCAACATCAGGGGAAGGCCTTGGCCTCTATCCGCTGTTGTTGACTGTCCAGAGGAACGGGTTGGCCACTGTGTGAGACAGGATGCTGGACTAGATGGACCACTGGTCTGATGCAGCAGGGCTCTTCTTATGTTCTAACATTCTAAGGTAGACAGGTTTCAGCACACAGCAGCATCTGGTTCTTTTTCCCATAAAGCACACATATAGCCAATACCTGGCAAGGAGCTTGTACCAAAGATAGTCAGGCAGTCTAAGAGAACAGACAGATTGATTCTGAACATCACAGATTCTTCCTGCACCACAAATTCTTGGAAAATTCCTGCCTGTATGTTTGAAAGACAGAGAACAGAAGGTGGAAAACTGTGAGGTGACAGCACTGTTGAAGAACTACAGTTCCCAACATTCATTGCAAGGGAAGCCACAACAGTTAATCTGCACGGTGTAATGGTTAAGAGTGGCCATTTCCCCATTAGGAATCCAAAGCAGCTTACATTGTTCTCCTCTCCTCCATTTTTATCCTCACAACAACCCTGTAAGGTAAGTTAGGTTGTGACAGTGTGACTGGCCCAAGGTGTCCCAGCAAGCTTCCATGGCATGAGTGGGGATTCGAACCCAGGAATCCCAGATACTAGTCCACCACCGTTAACCACTGCACCAGACTGGCTCTTTTCAGAATACCAGGATGCTAGCTGTCAAACCTGCGCCAAATACTCAATTTTGTACTAATCTAAAGTCTACCAGCTTGGGAACCAATGGCCAGATCTCTCCAATGCTGGCTTTAAAGATTCTCTGCACTGACATTAAAACACTCAGGGACACCACAGAAAGTTTAGTTTAGCTTGTCAGAACACTGTTCTCTCCTGCGGGAATTTCACAGGATAGAGAAAATGGTTATTTATTTCAGCTGAAATCAGTTTCTCTGTCCATTGGAAAGAATGAAAAATTACCCTCTAACCTGAATAAAAGCATTTGCCTGAAGACACTTGGAATTTTCCACAGTCACCTTGAGTCCATTCGTAGTTGCAAAACAGGTAGCGTGGTCTTTAAAATGAATGGCTTTCAGGATATTAGAGAGATTTCGGACGTTGTCAAGGCTGGTGGCCAAGACATATTGCTCTTCGGCTGCTTGCTCTTGGGTGGAGAGAGGCATGGCTTTGAAGACTTCCGTCACCCCCTACACCTTCCTACAAGGACAGAAAAAAAGAGGGTCCAGTGATTATTAAGGGAGACCTGCAGATGTCCCAACGCACTGACCTAAAAGTGAATTGTCATGAATTATGCAAAGCAAATACAAAGTAGTGGCAATTACAGAAATAAGAGTTTGTTGGTTTCCCCCAGGAAAAATGACTCAAGAAGGTTTGGTGTTTGTCCTCACCTAAGATGTAAGTTTAGGTAAGGAAGGGAAACAGACTTGACCATACAACCCACATACGACATCACCTGCTTTATCTCTTATAACCACACAAGTGCTGTCAAGCCGTGGCTGACTTGTGGCAACCCCAGCAAGGGGTTTAAAAGCCAAGTAAGCAAAGGTGGCTTGCCTTCTTCTGCAGAGTCTTCCTTGGTGGTCTCTCATCCCAGTAGCGACTCTTCTTTTCTTTTGAGATCAGGCTGTACCATACCGTTCCACATTCCCCTTCTATATCCAGTGTGGTTTATTTATAGACTGTATGGTGGCTAGAGTGTTGAAGTAAGATCACCAGGAAGGTCTGGTATTCATTCAGACACCAAGTTCACTGTGTGCGCCCTTGCGTCTCTCAGACTAACCTATTCCACAGGACTGTTGTGAGCACCCATCACCCACCTCCAGTTCAATTTCTTGTTCTGGCATTAAGTATCGGTTCAGGCTTCATATTAAAACTCAGGCCTGAAATATGGGGGGAAGAGATCAAAAGGAAAATATCTGTTGGCTTGTCACGAGGAAGTTCACACATCTGACTTGATGCCTTTGAATAACAGTGACAAGGAGACACACCGTTTGTCGATGACCGCACACCTCACTCTTTCTGCTGAGGCTTATTTTACACTTCAGAGAGAAGCATCCTATCATCCACTGCTTCTCTGCTAAACCATCTGGTCGCTGCTGCAGGTCAAGAAACTTCAAAGACCTGGCTTTGGATTGGCTGGATGGCCCCCAGCTGATTCAGCCTTTAGACTTAAAAGAAGCTAGCATGTTCTGCTGTTTTTTGTTAGTTGGAGCAAACCAGCTTCACTTCAAAGACCTGGCTTTGGATTGGCTGGACGGCCCCCAGCTGATCCAGCCTTTAGACTTAAAGAAGCTAGCATGTTCTACTGGTTTTTGTTAGTTGGAGCAAACTAGCTTCAGCTCTCCTGGAGGCAATGGACTAACTCTGGCCTGGGTTAGACATGGGCCTGGCATGCAAAGAAGACTTGGAATGATTGCCCTATTTCACCCAAGAAGCGGGGCCCCCCCCCCCCCCGGTTTGTGAGAGCTCACACTCTAGGTTGGTTGTGTAATTTTGAGCCCTGCTCACCAAACCAAGGATCCTCTAGATTGGGAATTCGTGTCACCATCCACCTGTTCATCTTTTTTTTTTGTTTAATCCCACCCTTCCTCCATGGAACTCAGGGCAGCCCCTGTAGTTCTTCCTGTCTCAATTTTATTCTCACAACAACTCTGTAAATAAGAATAGGCTGAGCAAGGGTGAGTGGTCCCCAGGAAACTTTATGGCTAAGTGGAGATCCAAAGCCAGAGCTCCCTGGTCATAGCTGACCCTCAATAAATGAAGAGGTGGGGAAGGAAGAGGATAAATACATATTTAAACAAGACTTTTTTTGAGAAAGAGTGCTTTCTTGTTGTGGCACATATAGAGGTTTAACAACAACACTGGCACCTTGTTCTGTGTTTAGCGGCAGCGCCATCCCTTTTGAACAGTCTGCCAAAAGGGAGGTGAAGACTATTTCTTTCCTTCTGCAGTTCAGCAGAACTGAAAAGCTAAACTTTTAAAAACAGCCGCTGGTTGACCACTGCTTTTATACTGGCTCTTGTTGTGTGGAATGATGCTCTACTTATCTATTGTATACCGGATTTTATGTTTGGTGGGGAAGGAAGAGGATAAATACATATTTAAACAAGACTTTTTTTGAGAAAGAGTGCTTTCTTGTTGTGGCACATATAGAGGTTTAACAACAACACTGGCACCTTGTTCTGTGTTTAGCGGCAGCTCCATCCCTTTTGAACAGTCTGCCAAAAGGGATGTGAAGACTATTTCTTTCCTTCTGCAGTTCAGCAGAACTGAAAAGCTAAACTTTTAAAAACAGCCTCTGGTGGACCACTGCTTTTACACTGGCTCTTATTGTGTGGAATGATGCTCTACTTATTTATTGTATACAATAAACTCACTTTGTACTGTTAGAAAAAGCAGCACAAAATATATAAAATCAAGAAATCTTGGTATCACGGTGAGACACAAACATCCCCCCCCCCTATAGTTTTCTGCCAATACAAGGTTGTGCTGGAGCTGCTAAAGACATTGGCAGGACCCTTAGATGCTACTGCTGCTTGGTGCTACCGCCTCAACATTGCTTCCCAAAGACAACCCCGTGCATCGAGGACAATCACTTGGGCTTTTTTTAAAAAGCAAAGGGGAAAATTTAAGAGCACTGTGACAGCCAAAAATTCAGCAAGGACCCCTATCCTGAGGTTCAGGACAGCCGTGCTGGTTGCACCTCCACCTACCATCCTCCTCCAAGTTGTACAGTCTACCTAAGAAAGAGAAAGATTCAGGTGGGTAGTAGCCGTGTTGGTCTGAAGCAATAGAACAAAGTCAGAGTCCGGTGGGACCTTTAAGCTCAACGGAGTTTAACTCCGGGTATAAACTTTCATGTGCATCTGAAGTCTGCATGCACACGACAGATTATGCCCAGAATTAAACTTGTTGGTCTTACAGGTGCCACTGGACTCAGACTTTGTTCTAAGAAAGAGAAGTCCTTCAACCCACCGAAAACATCTAAGAGTACTACTTATTCCTACCCCACATACATCGTAGCAGGCGTGATTCTTCTCCTCTCCTTAGTTACCTACACTGCAGAGAACCTATAGACAGAAAGCACCTAGAGCGGCACAGAACGGGAACCGTCAACAAAAAGGGAAGCCGCCACGAGTAATTTGAGCCCAGGCGTCTCTCTGTCCTGTGGCCTCTCTATGGTACTAGATCAACCGTGCATTTCCGATCATCTCTATGGGGGCATCCATCTTGGTCGGGAAGCGTCCGTAAAGATTTACTGTGGGATTTTAGGGTGCCTATCGATAGAAGCGCCTGGGTAGAGCTCTGCTTGACTCGCTTCCCCTTCGCCCTCAAAGCGCCTCCGACTTAAAATCGATCGGGTTTCCCGCCATGGCTTCCCTTGGCGCGTGCTATGCCATAGATATATATGGCACGGGCTAGAGCGGCTCCACCGTGAGCCCAGGGGCCGCTTTCATTTCCTCTGCCGGAAGTCCGGTTTCTTCTCTATGATTTACTTCCTCCACGAGCGCCTCCGAGGCACATAGAGAGAGCTCCTTACTAGAGCGGCTTCCATGCTGTGAGTGAGGGGGCGCGTTGCTTGTGGCGTGCGAGCAAGATGGCGGCGGCCAAGAGGAAGCGTGGAGCCGGGCCGGGTCCGAAGAAGAAACGTGCCAAGAAGGCTCCGAAAGAGGTGGAGGAGAAAGAGCCGTTCTCAGTGGCCAGTGCAGGGTCCGAGGAGCACCAAATCCCTCCGCCTGTTTCGCAGGTGGGGCCCGACAGCCGCGTTTGCTCGGGAATGGAGGAGGAGGAGTGCCTCTGAGCGTGTCCAAAGGGCGCTTCTTAGAAGACAGGATTTCGAACGGGGAGGGTTAATGTTACTCGGTACTTTCTTGAAACATGTCTTTTTGGTATCTGAAGAAGTGTGCGTGCACACGAAAGTTTATACCCAGAATTAAACTTTGTTGGTCTGAAAGGCGCCACGCTTTGTTCGGTTGCTTCAGACCAACCCGGCCACCCACCTGAATCGTTTCTTTTTGTGTTTGTTTAGTGAGAGTCTGAGAAACAGACGCAGGTGGGTATTTATTCCCTTCACTACGCTTCCCCCCGGAATTAAACCCAATCAACATATAAACTAAGTTTATTATTCCCGTTTGGTCCTTGCATCTGTTAAAGATCTTTATTATGCTGTGAAAGAGCTAGTTTGCTGCTCATTCTCTACCTATATGTATGGATCGGTCATTTCCATTCCATGGTATCTGAGGAAGTGTGCATGCACACAAAAGCTTATACCTTGAATAAAACTATGTTGATCTTAAAGGTGCCACTGGACTCGGAACATTGTTCTGAGAAATAGACAAATACCATCGGTTGCCACATTGATGCGTTAGGACAGTCTCCTTCTGCAACGTGGGAACATAAGTAGATCCTGCTGGATCAGGCCATCCTATCTCTCCCAGGGCATAGAATCTGAGGTTTTTCCATGATGCTACCTCCCAGCAGTGATATCTGGCAGCTCCCTTCAGTCACCATGGCTAGTAGCCATTGATTGACCTCTTCACGGATCTGTCTAATCCTCTTTTAAACCTATCTGTTCTCATGGTCATCACCATGATAAAAGGGATGTAGTATCCATCAGGAACCACCAAAACAGTGATCAGGCTTGGGAGTTCTACTACACTCTTGTCAAGAATGATTTTCTCCCCCATTAAGTTCCAGCTGACTTATGGTGACCCTGTAGGGTTTTCAAGGCAAGAGCTGAACAGTGGTGGTTTGCCATTGCCTGCCTCTGCGTAATGACCTTGGACTTCCTTGGTGGTCCCCCATCAAAATACTGACTGTTAAGAGCAGATTTTAAAAAGTGGCGGGAGTGATACACTGGGCTTTTTATGTTATGTCATGAAATACTGGGCTGTGATTATTTGGGCACTGAGAGAATTGTCTGTGTGTATATACCAAGGAACTGTTTTTGTTCTCTGGTTGAACCTTGGTTGTTGAGCTATAAGCCTTTCTAAACTGTTTCACTTTTATCAGTTACACGGGGTGTCTTTGGGGTAACAAACTGAAGACTCGTATGCCAAAATTTTGTATTTGTATAGTAGTATATGCTTGGTTGGAACATCCGGTTTTCAGAACATTTCTATTAGTGTTCCTATTTTATTAGCACTTATGGCTGAGGATTGCCCAAGGTTGTCTAGTGATTTCATCCATTAAAGTCAGTGGGTTTAGAGAGTTGTAACTCTTTTTAGGATGGTACTGTTATTTACTGATGTGGTCTGATGTTCACCCTGTTCACATTTGCCTTTATATATTTCAGGGCAAATGGAGAAACAAAGAGAGAGTGCTTATTTTTTCTTCCAGAGGAATAGATTTCAGGACCAGACATCTCATGAAAGACTTGCGAACACTGATGCCCCATTCTAAAGCAGGTAGACCTTTTAAAAACTCTTCTGAATCTTGATTTTTAACTTTCTCTTTAGTTTCCCTTGCTAAGACCTGCAAGTTTCCATTTTCTTAACAATTGGATAAGCCTATTGCTGACTTCTATGCAAACTGGTGTATATTTTCCCCTGTTCTGCTTTTATTTCAAAGTAAACATTATGGAAACTATACAGATATAAAACTATGGAGCGCATAAAACCAGATGTGTCACTGGAAGGAAAAATCATAAAACTGCTACTGACTTATTTTGGCCCTGTCATGCGGAAGAACTCACTAGAAAAAGCATGGATTGGTTAGTGGCAAAAGGAAACCAGGCCACCAAAAAACACGGTGGCTAGACACCATAAAAGTCAACACCAGCCTGAGCATGGAACAACTCAAAGAAACAGTACAAGATTGGAAAACGTGGAGAGAGCTGGTCCATAGAATCGCCAAGAGTCAGACACAATTGAATGGCTAACAGCAACAACATAGAGATATAGGCCCTGATGCTCATGCAATTCCTGTCTTCTGCTGCTGGGACTGCCTGCACTAAATCCTCTTCAAAAGGCAGTTAGCTGTTTGAAAAAGTAGGATTTAGAATCTATCCTTCCTCCTTGGAACTCAGGATGGGAGGTGAAGTCCTTCCCTCTCCAGTCTTTCAATCCCCATGCCATGTTAGCTCATAAATCTGTGCATGTAACCCAGCAGCTGGCTTGAGGAAAGGATGCCATATTCCGTAGCCTGCCCAGTCTCTTACCCAGCTAGGGAGACGTGCATAGAAGCTATCTTAGGGTGACAAATTTCAACAGAAGCTTTAATAAAAGTAGATGAAATAATTCCATTGCAATATGTTGTTGATTGATGCAGTCATTAAACAAAGCAATACATATTTTAGTTAACTTTTGCCTCTTGTTTTTCAGATACCAAAATGGACAGGAAGGACAAACTTTTTATAATCAACGAGGTAATATATGTCAATTCTTTATTTGTTTGGAAAGAGCCTACCTAAGAGAAGTTTGGCTTAAGAGATAACAGAAGGTTCAAAGGGCTAGCCAGATGTTTATCAACATATGTCCAACTGTTGTGTCAAAGTTGGTATTTTTAGCTCCCTTTCCCACAACAGTTGGTATAACTTGCATGTGTGGTCCTGGAAGGTGTTGAGGTGCTTCAAAATTACCTCAGCGCAAGTATACTTTTCAGTCATACACTTGCAGTTTTACAGTGAACTGCACTAGAACTTATTTACAAAATCTGATTTTTAGGATTTTGTGCTAGGGTTGCATTGTGTGAAATGTGGCATGTGAGTAAAACAAAACATTACCAACGATCACACTGAATTCAGTTAGGAACATGTTTCTCAAAAGCTTATGCTGCAATAAAGTGTGTTACTCTTAAAGGTGCTACTGAGCTTTTTACTATTTAGTTAGGAACGATAACACTCATGAAAATCTGGCGCTTAAATTATATTTGTTCTGTGGGAATTTTTGGACTTTTCCTGCTGCAGCCCACTCTGCTCTCTGAAACTCATGTCCTGGGGATCGGTGGCCTGTAGCACAGCCGGAAGAATCCTGAGGATCCAAGCCAGTGTCCTTACAATTTAGGGGGGAAAAGTGTTGTATGGCAGATAATTTTTTTTAAATGGAAGTTTATTGGATTTCATTTTTGGAGGATCTCACATCAATCCTTGAGCCGATGGGTGTCCTGCTGGGGTGCTGCAAAACCAGGCTGGGCATGGCAGCATTAGGCAGTGGACTCAAAGGAAAGTGAACGTTTGTGATTCAATGGGCTATGTCAGAGCATTTCCATTTTGATGGTTCTTGCCACAGGCTAGCCTACACAGAATTAGCCCAACAGCACAGAAATTTTGTTGGAAAAATTGTGGGTTAGTAGCAGATTATATCCATTGTTGGTGGTACTGTCCTGTAATAAACAAATTTTGGAAACAAATTTTAATACAGATCAAACTTATTACCGGAATCGACTTACCATTTAGTCCAGAAACGATCTTGTTGGACGCTTGGGCCCTCACATCTGAAAATAGATCAAAAAACATTTCAGTAATGACTTTAATTGCGATTGCTAGAATAAGTGTTGCCCAAAAATGGAGAGACTCATCGGGCCCCACTATACCATAGTGGCAAAACAAGTTATGGGAACACTTTGTATATGGTAGGATCTCTCCACAGGGGAGTAATAATAACACAGACAAATATAAAAAAAAATGTCAAGCAGTTTGGTTCCCAGTAGTTGAATACCTGATTGAAGGGGGTGTTCTCCCTAAAAATAAGTATTATAGCTTGTTATATTTTTAACCTAAGGATCTTGGAACTTTAAATAGTGCAATGTATCTGTACGCTCGTTATTTTATTCGTGGCTTGGAACTTTAATAGTGCAATGTATCTGTACGCCCATTATTTTATTCGTAGTATTGTTGTATTGCTCCTGACTATTCCTAAAGACGTATATTATTTTCTTGTTTGTTCTTAAAAATTAATACAGTTATAAATTAAAAAAGAGAGAGCATTTCGATTTCAGCAACACTGATTTTCTTCATGCAGGTCTGTGAAATAAAAAATTGCAACAAATGCATCTTTTTTGAAGCAAAGAAGAAACAGGATCTTTACATGTGGTGAGGAACATACTAATGTTCTCCTTGGTGTCCTGATTTCTGGTGTCCACTTGGATATGTACAAAGTGCATGGGGAGGGGGGGCTCCGTTCATACTCTCGCTTTGCTGGATCCTTATATCATTCTTGTATCATAATTAATGACAGCTTTATAAGGCGACCAGGAAAATCAGGGAATAGTAGCAAGTATCATTTTCTGTGGCAGGGAGGGCTTGAAACGGCATCCAGGCATTTTCTCTGGACCCTTCAGCCTGACTCATGGTGCTCGCTGGGGCTTTGAAGGTACCATTTCTCACCCAGCACATGACTCGGAGCAGGAAGGGAGATGCACACTCAATGCAGAAGGTTGGGGTTCCCTCCCAGGGCACCCTTCTGCATGGGTGGGCTTATAAACTGCTGCCTTCTGCAACAGCAGTACAAATGAAATTCCAAATCCCCCAGTCTCTCCCTGTCCACCCAGATTCCTACTTACCCGTCTTTCACTGGCACTCCTACTTTTTGTATCCCATCCACTGTTTTTCTTTTCTTTTTGGGTAGAATTCCACCCTCCCCCCCTTCTGCCCAGTAGGGGAAGCCATTGCTAGGACAGTGCTGCTTCTCAGAGCAAAGTACTGACTGAGCAGCAGGTCTTTTACCTTTATGCAGCCTGCCTGGTGCTCTCTCTGAAATTAGGATGTGGTGTGGAAACCGTGGGGTTCCCCCCCCCCTCCTTCCCTTGTTGAAAGAAGGAAGGCACTGTAGCAGGGAAGTCTCTTCTGAGCAGCAACAGAATCCTTTGGAAAGCTGCAGGGTGGGCTTTTTCTGTCTCATCACCTGGGAGGTCTAAGATTGGAAATGAAAGAACCCCAGAAGCAACTTCCAGAAAACAGTGTGTGAAGTTGTTCTTTCTGGCTTTGTCCGGAAACCCTAGGTCCTTTTGCAACAGAACCCTGTTTCAAGTGCAGTGGAGGGTGAGACTTTCACTTCTCCCACAGGGCATTCTGTGCCCCCTTTCTAAGTTGGGAACAGCCCCGTGAGATGCCTTTAGAAGCCCATTTCCCTCTTTTAAGAGGGAGACTGGCTTTTTAAAGGTCTGCCACCAGGCTGTTTCTTGCTGGGAGGGGTATAATCACAGAGGCTGCTTTCAGAATATAGGCCTGACTTGGGCTGGCTTCTGAAGGAAGCAGGCATGGCAGTTCCTCCCTTCTTGGCAAAGGCAAAAAGGGAAACCTACAGAAATGTAGCCTATACCATGTGGCACTCTGGGGTCTACAAATGGGAGCTTGCATGAGGGTGGGTTTTTCTGGACATCAGTTTAGTGCTTATTTGCCATCCTGCCTTACAGGTCCCCCTTGGCTGCTGGGAGTTGTGTGTGTGAGAAGCCCTTTTGTGAAAGGATACAGCATTTCATATGGCTACCGCATTGCGCCAGATGCCAGTTGATAACTTCAAGAAAATAGAACTAACCTCTCGGTCTCTCGTCTGTTTCAGGCTTTCAAATGCCCCTCAAGGTCCATCAGCCAAGTTTTTAGTACAAAACAGTAAGTTCAAAAATCTGACAATGTCTCTTATTGATACTATCTTAAAAAAAACACCCTCTCTTAGTTGTCCTTTCCTGAACATCCTGCAAAGCCAAACGTCCCAATTGTACATTATGCCATTGCAGTTCATACGTTGGCAGAGCTGAAGATGACGGGCAACTGCTTGAGAGGCTCCCGCCCCCTTCTGTCTTTTGATTCAGTGAGTATGGATTTTTGCAAGTTACCCAGCCATCTTCTGTGACCTTGCCGCCAGGCATGTTAATTCATTTCCCTCTTCCCTTCTTTTGTTCTGTTCTAAAATGCTACCTCTTCCTTTCAGACTTTCGACCAGCACCCACATTATGCATTGCTGAAAGAGCTGTTTATTCAGGTCTGTTTTTAAAAAATATTTTGATTCTCCTGTTGTAAGCTAAGTTTTGTTTGTTTGTTGAGGGAGGGAGGGAGGCAGCGTGGTCCTTGTCTACACAGAGTGCTGATCATGATACTCAAACACACTAGAGAATATCTGCAACCAGCTTTCTGGAATCAACAGAAATTTCTGTGACAGCAGTGGGATTAAAGAGGTTGTGGGTGGTGGGAATGACATTTGTTTTGTTCTCCAAGAGCACTTCAAAGGGCAGAGATGTCCATTTTTCAGTGGATTGTACAAAATGTCACTGTCTTCCGCAACCTGTGGAATTACTCTCTGATTTATTTATTTTTAAAGTGCCAGCTGCTCTGATGCCTTTTTTCCCTCCACGTCCTCTGTGCTGCACAAACCCCTGGGCTAGGCAACTTAAAGTGTTATATCCAAAAGAGAGCTCACGGGAGGAGGTTGTATCAAAATACGAACACTCCGTGTGTAACTTACAAACAGAAGGTTATGCCAATAAAGGTTTTCTGTTCTGCTGTTACAAACAGAAGTAGAAAGAATATATTATCCAAAGCAATTTTAACAATTCTTAACAGTTCAAATATTTGTCAAATTCAGACACTCTTATGAATTATTAAAGGGTTAGGATCCAACAGTACTTAGCACAAAAGACAAAATCCAAGTAAAGTTCACTAATCTTTTGTATAAGACGCTTCAGAAGAGCAAAAGTTCCACAGGAAAACAAAAATTCCACATTGTAGGAATAGCAGCTATGCACGGCTGGCTTCAGTGCCGTGTTCGCTTCCTGCTTCTTTAGATAGCTGGTACTCTCTTAGCTGTGAAACTAAAAGTATATTTCTATGTCATACCTATTATTAACAGATTTACCATTTCCTCAGTTGTCAGAACATACATACATACTCAAAAGATAATGTAACAAATCACCTTAGACCAGTTTTCCAAATCCAGTCGCCCCACTAACATGTTGTTCTTTCTGTCGACAAAGCTTCTACAGTGTTGTGGTTAGCAATCAGGATTCTACTCTGAGTAACTCTGCTTCAATGTTCCCTCTAAGCTGTGGAATCTTATGAGCAAAAATCCTGCTTTGTGAGCGACTGACATTAAAGTTGTGAGCGAGCGATTTGGCTGCTGAATAAATTGGTTTGCTCTGGAGCCCTCCTTCCCGAGCCGAGACAAAAATGTGTGAGCTGGAGGCTAAAAACCTGTGAGCTGGCTCACACTAACTCAGCTTAGAGGGAACACTGCTCTGCTTACCCACCTCTTTTAATCAGTTCTGAAACTATAACATTGTAAAATAGGATTTCATGTACGGATGTAAGTAGTCTCAGAATATGGCCACTCCAGAGTGAATGGGCCAGAGAAAGATATTCTGCAGGCTGTGTTCTGCTCATCCAGATACTTTATTAAATCTCAGTTGTCTAGACAAGATTGCTATTCTTTTTCCCTCCACCAGATTTTTAGTACTCCACAGTATCACCCCAGGAGCCAGCCTTTTGTAGATCATGTCTTCACGTTCTCGATCATAGACCACAGGATCTGGTTTCGAAATTACCAGGTGAGCTGCTTTGTCTGTGGGATGGAGACGGCAAATGAACTTTGTTTGCACACCATGGGATCTGGTTGTAACACTCTGAATTGAAAAAAGAAATGCTGTCTGAACAGACCTAAATCCTTGTTGGGTGGCACAGACTAGCCTTTGGGCTTCCATTAGTGGTTAGGAGTGCAGAGTCTAATCTGGGAGAACTGGGTTTGATTCCTCACTCCTCCACATGCAGGTGCTGGTGTGACCTTGGGTCAGTCACAAGTTCTTTCAGAGCTGTTCTCTCAAGGGCAGTTCTTGGGAGACCTCTCTCGGCCCCACCTGCCTCACAGGGTGTCTGTTGTGGTGAGGGGAAGGGAAAGGAGATTGTAAGCTGCTCTTGGGTAGTAAGGCTCCTTTGGGTAGTGAAGGGTGGGGTATAAATAAAATCTCTTTCCTCCTCTCTCTTTTTTTTAATTCTTGGGTATAGCTGATAGAGAGCTAGAATTCTGTGTTTCCCTAATGGATTGTATGACATCGGAGATGCCACCTAGGATGGCATTTCATGATGTAGCAAAACTTAACAAAGACACAGAAACAGAAGAATCAGCAAAGTATGACCACAGAAATCTTCTAGAAACAAGCACGTGACCCGGGGAAGTACCTGATGCAAAGTGAATAATTCAGTGCTCCAGTTCTGGCTGATACTTGCAGCTGAGCACGATAACAAAGCTGCTTAAGAAATCATAACTTTACAATACCAACACGATTCTCAACTAAGTTACTAGTCCTTATTGTTGTGGAATTAAAAGGGGGGAAACAGTGATGAGAAAGGCTCAAGTAATACTTGATTAGAGCTTTCGGACTTCCTGTTTTCCAGTGGCTGGAAGCTGAGAAATTCTTCACACAGTATTCATCTCACCCGTTGAATCATCTCATTCTCTGAATGCCACTTACTTATCTTCAATCTATGCCTAAAACAGTAACAATTAAAGCTTTGGTGGTGGGGGTCAACACCCAGTTTTGAAAACAGACATGGTATGGGGGGAGGTATTTTTTTTAATGTATTTTTCATGTGCATGTGAGTGTGTGTGCACCTGGAAGTCATGGCGACCTCTTGTGACTGACCCCTGCTGGGGGCCTGGAGGATATTCAGAGAGGTGGCTGGATAAAGCCTGCCCCCTGCCTCCTGGCTCTGGTATTCTAAGGAGGTCTCCCATCCAAGTACGTGCCAGAGTCAGCCCTGTTCAGCTTCGGAGATCTGACAAGATCAGGCTTGCCTGGGCTATCCAGGTCAGGGCAAAGCAGACATGGTATTGATGCAAATACCCTGATGCAAATACGTCTAACCAGTGTAGACCCTATTTATTTAATAATCTTTTACACCCCCTTTCAGCCTTGTTGGTTGAAAGGTGGCATAAAAGGAATGCTAAAATCTTCAGTGGCAGCTTCTGGAGTATTTTTATTGGTGGCAAGAGGGGGCGCTGCGTTCCCACAAAGGGAGCCCCCCTTCTAGCCCCCCTCTCCATAGCTGAATGGTTGGGCTCCTTGAAGCAGCTGGTGCCCAAAAGGCTGTTAGACTGTCACATGATATAGCTAGAGATCTTGCGCTAGTGTCGGATCCCCAAATATGGTGTGTGAGTACCGCATGTATCTCGTTGCTTCACTATGCACACACATGCATCGTTCTAGATTATTCAGTGTAAAATATCTTCCCTTCCCTCCCTCCCAAGTGAGAGCCAGTTTGGTGTAGTGGTTAAGAGGGGCAGACTCGTAATCTGGAGAACTGGGTTTGCTTCCCCACTCTTTGTCCACACGAAGCCTGCTGGGTGGCCTTGGGCCAGTCACAGCTCTCTCAGAGCTCTCTCAGCCCCACCTACCTCACAGGGTGCCTGTTGTGGGGAGAGAAAGGAAAGGTGATTTTTAAGCCGCTCCGAGACGCCTTCAGGTAGTGCAGGGTGGGTTATAAAACCAAACCTCCTCCTCCTCGTGTGCTTTGTAGTGAAATGTTTAAATGAAGGATGCCTGTCTCCTCTGTTGCAGATCGTAGAAGAAGACGCCACTCTGGTTGAGATCGGACCTCGCTTTGTCTTAAACCTTATCAAGATCTTCCAGGGCAGCTTTGGGGGACAAACCCTGTATGAAAATCCTCACTACCAGTCTCCAAATATGGTAATAATGCCTTTTGTGTGGATGGAGTGTAGCCTGTGCCGTAGGCGGGCTGGTGCCTGCCACGACTGACCTGTTATTCAGCACTCTAGTAAAATGTTAAAAACAAAATGAAAAAAGCTGGATGTCTACAGAGGGCCATTGCCGCATCAGAACAATGGGCTTAAATTACAGTTCTTTACAGTAGGAGGAGCTCAGCAGTGGGATCAGCTGTCTAGGGAATCATAGAATCCTAGTTGGAAGGGACCTCCAGAGTCATCTAGTCCAACCCCCTGCATAATGCAGGGAATTCACAAATACCTTCCCCCAACACCACACCAGGGAGGTGGCCGTTCCCCTTCACTGGCAGTGTTCAAGCAGCGGCTGGATGAACACTTGTCAGGGATGCTTTAGGCTGGTCCCGCACTGAGCAGGGGGTTTAGACTAGATGGCCTATGTATGGACCCTTCCAACTCTGTGATTCTATCATTTCTGGCCCTTCTAGTAAGCGCTGAATGGTCTGGTCCCCCTTGGCCCCCAGATCTTCTTCAGGGTCTCACCATGATGCCAATGCAAAAGCGGTGTGGTGTATGTAGGATTGCAGAGTATTGCCTGACACAGGTATACATACCCGAAGAAGCGCAAGGCATAAGTGCAGCTGTTTTCAAAAGTGCAGTGTCTTGCGACACTCATGCAGCACAACACCATGTGATGCTACCCCACGATCGAGATCGACTCTTT